>NC_136261.1:326863478-327028478 GCF_964187855.1 Myxine glutinosa
CACCCGGCTTAATGTACATTTTTGTGATGCACCCGGCTTAATGTACATTTTTGTGATACACCCGGCTTAATGTACATTTTTGTGATGCACCCAGCTTAATGTACATTTTTATGATGCACCCAGCTTAATGTACATTTTTGTGATGCACCCAGCTTAATGTACATTTCTGTGATGCACCCAGCTTAATGTACATTTTTGTGATGCACCCGGCTTAATGTACATTTTTGTGATGCACCCGGCTTAATGTATATTTTTGTGATACACCCGGCTTAATGCACATTTCTGTGATGCACCCGGCTTAATGTACATTTTTGTGATGCACCCGGCTTAATGTACATTTTTGTGATGCCCACAGCTGAATGTACATTTCTGTGATGCACCCAGCTTAATGTACATTTCTGTGATGCACCCAGCTTAATGTACATTTTTGTGATGCACCCAGTTTAATGTACATTTCTGTGATGCACGCAGCTTAATGTACATTTCTGTGATGCACCCAGCTTAATGTACATTTTTGTGATGCACCCAGCTTAATGTACATTTTTGTGATGCACCCAGCTTAATGTGCATTTTTGTGATGCACCCAGCTTAATGTACATTTCTGTGATGCACCCAGCTTCATTTACATTTTTGTGATGCACCCAGCTTAATGTACATTTTTGTGATGCACCCAACTTAATTTACATTTTTGTGATGGACCCAGCTTAATAGACATTTTTGTGATGCACCCAGCTTAATGTACATTTCTGTGATGCACCCAGCTTAATGTAGAATTTCTGTGATGCACCCAGCTTAATGTACATTTTTGAGATGCACCCAGCTCAATGTACATTTTTGTGATGCACACAGCTTAATAGACATTTTTGTGATGCACCGAGCTTTATGTACATTTCTGTGATGCACCCAGCTTAATGTACATTTCTGTGATGCACCCAGCTTAATGTACATTTCTGTGATGCACCCAGCTTAATGAACATTTCTGTGATGCACCCAGCTTAATGTACATTTTTGTGATGCACCCACCTTAATGTACATTTTTGTGATGCACCCGGCTTAATGTACATTTTTGTGATGCACCCGGCTTAATGTACATTTTTGTGATGCACCCGGCTTAATGTACATTTTTGTGATGCACCCGGCTTAATGTACATTTTTGTGATACACCCGGCTTAATGTACATTTTTGTGATGCACCCGGCTTAATGTACATTTCTGTGATGCACCCAACTCAATGTACATTTTTGTGATGCACCCAGCTTAATGTACATTTCTGTGATGCACCCAGCTCAATGTACATTTCTGTGATGCACCCAGCTTAATGTACATTTCTGTGATGCACCCAGCTTAATGTACATTTCTGTGATGCACCCAGCTTAATGTACATTTTTGTGATGCACCCAGCTTAATGTACATTTCTGTGATGCACCCAGCTTAATGTACATTTCTGTGATGCACACAGCTTAATGTACATTTCTGTGATGCACCCAGCTTAATGTACATTTCTGTGATGCACCCGGCTTAATGTACATTTTTGTGATGCACCCGGCTTAATGTACATTTTTGTGATACACCCGGCTTAATGTACATTTTTGTGATGCACCCGGCTTAATGTACATTTCTGTGATGCACCCAGCTCAATGTACATTTTTGTGATGCACCCAGCTTAATGTTCATTTCTGTGATGCACCCAGCTTAATGTACATTTCTGTGATGCACCCAGCTTAATGCACATTTCTGTGATGCACCCAGCTTAATGTACATTTCTGTGATGCACCCAGCTTAATGTACATTTCTGTGATGCACACAGCTTAATGTACATTTCTGTGATGCACCCAGCTTAATGTACATTTCTGTGATGCACCCAGCTTATTGTACATTTTTGCGATGCACCCAGCTTAATGTACATTTTTGTGATGCACCCAGCTTAATGTACATTTTTGTGATGCACCCAGCTTAATGTACATTTTTGTGATGCACCCAGTTTAGTGTACATTTTTGTGATGCACCCAGTTTAATGTACATTTCTGTGATGCACCCAGCTTAATGTACAATTTTGTGATGCGCCCAGCTTAATGTACATTTCTGTGATGCACCCGGCTTAATGTACATTTTTGTGATGCACCCAGCTTAATGTACATTTTTGTGATGCACCCAGCTTAATGTACATTTCTGTGATGCACCCAGCTTATTGTACATTTTTGCGATGCACCCAGCTTAATGTACATTTTTGTGATGCACCCAGCTTAATGTACATTTTTGTGATGCACCCAGCTTAATGTACATTTTTGTGATGCACCCAGTTTAGTGTACATTTTTGTGATGCACCCAGTTTAATGTACATTTCTGTGATGCACCCAGCTTAATGTACATTTTTGTGATGCACCCAGCTTAATGTACGTTTTTGTGATGCACCCAGCTTAATGTACATTTTTGTGATGCACCCAGCTTAATGTACATTTTTGTGATGCACCCAGCTTAATGTACATTTTTGTGATGCACCCAGCTTAATGTATATTTTTGTGATGCATCCACCTTAATGTACATTTTTGTGATGCACCCAGCTTAATGTACATTTTTGTGATGCATCCAGCTTAATGTACATTTTTGTGATGCACCCAGCTTAATGTACATTTTTGTGATGCATCCAGCTTAATGTACATTTCTGTGATGCACCCAGCTTAATGTACATTTCTGTGATGCACCCAGCTTAATGTACATTTCTGTGATGCACCCAGCTTAATGTACATTTTTGTGATGCACCCAGCTTAATGTACATTTTTGTGATGCACCCAGCTTAATGCCACAGTTCATCGCCGGGTCGGGAATCAAACCCAAACAAGGCAGCTCAAGGGTAAGTGCACCACCCGATATGCACTATCCCGTCCGACCTATTGTCATGCAGCGATAGCAGCTCAATTATTTATGTCCTGTATATATAAACACGACGAGGCCTTGCGACCAGCGAGCCGACATATGTAGCACAGCGATGGGAACAATATTCCGAAGGGAGAGACCATCAAAACAAAAGCTCTCTCCGAACAAGTACAGCAGAGAAACCAAACGGAGAGGGGAAGTGAAAACTGTGACGAGTTACAAAAAGATCAGTACTTTGGTGGTGGTGGTGGTGATGCTGGTAATGATGCTAATGGTGGTGCTGGTGGTGGTGCTGCTGGTTGTGGTGGTGCTGGTCCTGGTGGTAGTGGTGGTTGTGGTGGTGGTGATGCTGGTGATGGTGCTGGTGGTGCTGGTTGTGGTGATGCTGGTGGTGGTGGTGTTGGTGCTGGTCTTGCTGGTGGTGGTGCTGGTGGTAGTGGTGGTGGTAGTGGTGGTGTAGGTGGTGGTGATGCTGGTGATGGTGCTGGTGGTGATGCTGGTTGTGGTGATGCTGGTGGTGGTGCTGCTGGTGGTGGTGGTGCTGGTGGTGGTTGAGGTGGTGTAGGTGGTGGTCCTGCTGGTGGTGGTGGTGCTGCTACTGCTGGTCGTGGTGGTGCTGGTGGTGGTGCTGGTGGTGGGGGTGATGCTGGTGGTGGGGGTGATGCTGGTGGTGGTGGTGCTGCTGCTGGTGGTGGTGGTGTTGCTGGTGGTGGTGGTGCTGGTGGTACTCCTGGTGGTGGTGCTGGTTCGTATGCGGCCTGTGGCTGCATCATTTTTCTGGAGGTGCAGTTGTGCTGATGCAGTGCTCTCTGTTACCAGTAACCTGGCCCTCATTTTGCCGACATCGGAAAAGATGACAGGCTGAGTCAACCCATCTGGTGTTAATTCAACTCATCAGGTGCTTAAACTCAAGACCCGAGGATCTCAAGCCAGGCACCTTAACCGTTAAGCCAACAACAAGTTTTGACTTGGTGGTGTTGCAAAGGGGTGCACTTGCACCACTCCGACTGAAGGTCTCTTCTAAAGGGGATCGATAGGTCGGTATATGGAGACACTTGCTGAGCATGACGGTTGTTTTGGGACATCGAAAGGTAAACGGAGAAAAGGGAGGAATATCGCGAGTTCGGACGGGACAGAACAGGAGAAAAGGAAACGCGTGGGCTGAGAGATAAAGAGAGCAATTGTCCCCTTTCCACGTCCGAGAAGCCGAATGTCAATGTTCAACACCGCCCTACCCGAGGCACGATCTTCATCGGTCTTACTTACCCACGCTGGAGGAAGCGCTCTCAGTGGGCAAAACTTTTACAGCCAAGTGGGAAGTTTGCAGTTTGAGTGAACGCCGTTCCGCGCGCTCCACCTGTCCTCGCCGAGGCTGCCTGCTTTGCTTCCAGGTTGACCGCGAATGGGGGAGGAGTGGATTGGAGGACCGGGGGGGCTGGCTGTGTTTGGGGGAGGAGACACTGCGAGCCCGCACAAGTCGTACCGCGGTGGGAGTCGTCAGTCGTGCGCGCCAACTCTCGCGTTCACGAAGCGGCGCACGAGGAGAGCCAGGGCGCAAGTGCACCGCAACCGCAACCGCAACCGCAATCGCGTCCACCCGCAGCAAATTCAGCCCGAATGCTGGCCCTCTTCATGGCTTGCAGGTATCAATGACCCAAACCCGATTGACTAAGGAAATCCTGAGGTTCAGTACAGTACATATAGGTGTAGTTTGACTTTTCTTTTTGGGGGGGGGGGGGGGTGGGGCAGGGGATTAATATTAATAATGGGTCTGACTTCCAAAATCACCGTTTGTTAGTGAAGTTACAGTGAAGGTGAAATCACAAATACAGTTTACATTCATTATTTGATCATCCTTGTTTTTTGTTTTAGCCTAATTTAGCCCGTCCCCTGCACAGCGTGTGTGTGTGTGTGTGTGTGTGTGTGTGTGTGTGTGTGTGTGTGTGTGTGTGTGTATGTTTGTGTATGTGTGCTTATGTTTGTTTGTGTGTGTGTGTGTATGTGTATATGTGTTTATGTGTATATTTGTTTTTTGTGCGTGTGTGTGTGTGCGCGTGTATATGTTTGTTTGTGTGTATGTGTATGTGTATGTGTATTTGTTTTTTGTGCGTGTGTATATGTGTATGTGTGCTTATGTTTGTTTGTGTGTGTGTGTGTATGTGTATATGTGTTTATGTGTATATTTGTTTTTTGTGCGTGTGTGTGTGTGTGTGTGTGCGTGTATATGTTTGTTTGTGTGTATGTGTATGTGTATGTGTATTTGTTTTTTGTGCGTGTGTGTGTGTGTGCGTGTATATGTTTGTTTGTGTGTGTGTGTGTTTGTTTGTGTATATGTGTATGTGTGCTTATGTTTGTTTGTGTGTGTGTGTGTGTGTGTGTTTATGTGTATGTGTATTTATGTGTGTATGTGTATTTGTGTGTGTGTGTGTGTGTGTGTGTGTGTGTGTGTGTGTGTGTGTGTGTGTGTGTGTGTGTGTGTGTGTGTGTGTGTGTGTGTGTGTGTGTGCAGACCGTAACTTTTTTTACCATTTGAGTTTTGTCATCAAATTTTCAACAAAGCTTTATTGTGAGAATATGGAGAAGGCAAATTTATAATGTTGGTCAAAAGGTCAAAAGTTAGTATCACATAAAATTGTCAATTTTCATCTGATCCACCTGAAATTTTAAGAATTTGCATATTGGGTCACAGAATTGGTTCACCAATTGAAAGCAGAAACTGAATATTTTTTTAGATCCAAAGAAGAAAGGTCAAAGCTGCATAAAATCATCAATTTTCATTTTGTATTTTTTTTAAACTATTTTCATTATTGTGAGGTTCCGGAAGAAGAAGAGGACGTCGTCCGAATACAAGCGGATGGGACAGGCTTTGCAGTTTCAGATGCTTTCTCGTTTGACATGTTTACCAGCTACCACCCATATTACTATTAACAACAGATTCTTAGATTAAAAAAGAAATCAAGCACTTTATGGATCATGTCTCCCCGGTGATTCACATACATAAACATTGTCTTAATATAAATACTGTTCTTACCTTAATGACTAAAGTAGGGACAATCGTTTTTTCCCTTCGGTTAGTGTAAACGTCCACAATGTCCTCTGGAATCAGCTTCACAGGTAAATCACCTACTATGTGAATAAGGGTCAATGAAGAAAACCTCTCTTCAGCCATGGTTGAGCACAAAAAATTTCTAATCCGTCTCATTGCAGAAAAGCTTCGTTCCAAAGTGGCTTCATTTGTGAAAATCCTTCATTTGTGAAAAATCACAGTTTTCAAAGTTGTTAATCCGATTTGAAAAAGAATGCAGCCAATCACGTCACTCTACGGCTCTATGCAAATACCGCGATATCTGCTGTGGCTGGGGGAAGAAATCCACGCACTTGGGTTCCGTTTCGCTTTGTTACTCACGTTTAAATACGGGATGTATTTATCTTAATTGTAAACTACTGAAAAAAATTAGGGTAGGGGCATTCCTCCTCCCCCCCCTCCCCCCCCACCCCCCCCCCCCCTCCACCCCCACAAAACTCCACCAATGGTTCAGTACCTTCGCTCATTATCAATAGTCTCAAACTCGAAGTCCCAATTAACTTAGCAATGCACGGATTGCTGAGAATATCTTTGCAACATTTGTCAGCACTTATTTACTAATCATAGACAAGATTTTAAAAAGTAATGCTTGTTGAAGCAAAGCCAAGCTAAGATTATCAGTCAAATTGTTTTTGCCATTTAAGAGAATTGTTCAAAAAGTTTTCGGAACGCGATTATCCCATAAAAGACGCACGCACGCACACACGCACACACACACACACGGATGATTTAAAGCTCTTCTCGTCAAATGACGAAAAATTGACAGAACTAAAACTAGTAAAACCGTTCTCAGAGGACATTCAAATGGAATTTGGACTAGACAAGTGTGCCGAGTGCACATTTGTTCAAGGTGAACCAACAAAAACAGACAACACAAAAATTGACCTTGAAACAACAATACAACAGTTAGAAGACGAAGGATCGATCATACACATACCTCGGAATAGAAGACGGCCACCAAATATGTCACAAACAAATGCATAAAACAACCGTCAAAGAATACCTACGTAGAACGAAGCTGATACTGAAAACATACCTATCGCAAAGAAACGAAATCAAAGCCATAAACCAGCTCGCAGTACTAGTGTTCAATATAGCTGTCGAATAATAATCTGGCCCCAATCAGAAATCAACAAGTTAGACATCAAAACAAAAAAACTCCTTACCATCCACAAAATGTTTTACAAAAACCAGTGCATCCAGAGAATGTACCTGCCAAGACTAGAGGGAGGGAATGGCCTAATAGAACTCAACCAGGTGCACAGAGCGACGAGTGTAGGACTAGCTTAGTATTTGAAATACACAGACTATCAGATGCAATTTGTAAACAAATATGAACACAACAAACCTGAAAAAGTATCCCTAACTCACCTTGTAAATAATTTCCAAAAACAAGTGCGAATAGAAGATGCCGCACAGGAAAATGAAACAGCAAAAAAATAGTCCCAAATATTGCAAAAAAGACAAACTAGATATATTAAAAAGAAATATCAAGAAATATACACCAACAACTGGGAGATTGACAAAAGAGCAGGAAAATACAAAAAAAAGAATTGGACAGAGTGAGGATAGACAAAGAAGGCTCATTGGAATGGCTAAGAAGAGGTCAGCTCAACTGGGACGGCGAACAAATCATAATACAGTAAATGCCCAAGATCAAGGACACCACACCAATGGATTTTAAAAAATGGCGGAATTGAGCCAGACGGACAAGTGTAGATTCTGCAAGACAGAAACAGAAAGTACTAGTCACCTGCTCTAGGGATGCAAAAAACTCGTGTCAAAACAACTTTGCACGCAACAGCACAACAAAGTATGCAAAGTGATTCACTGGCATATCTGCAAAAATGTAAACATCCCAGCACCAGAAAACTCATGGAAACACAAACCAAGAGCAATCATTGAAAATGAGGAAGTCGTGCTCATGTACGACCTGATGATTCCATCGAGCGTGAACACGTCTTCCACCGAATCCTCTATGACAGTGTCTTCTACCGAATCCTCTCTGGCCTAGCCCCCGCAGCGCTGTCTGTGCTCTGTCCCCCAAATATTCCTACAGGTCGCACAAGATCTGCCTGCAACCCTCTTCTGGTTAAACTGCCAAAATCAAGACTCTCTGCTCACCTTCACTCTTTCATTCATCTTTTCTCCCGCCTCTGGAACAAACTCCCTCACTCTCTTCAATCTCACTCATCCCTCCAGGTCTTTAAAACGGCTGTTCACCACCATCTCTTATCTCCCCCCATCCAAAGCCTTGATCTTTTCTACCCCCGTTAATTCACCCCAGATCCACTTTTCTGAAAAACCGACTTCTTTCCTGGAAGTCCTTGCAGTGTCCATGTGTTTTTGTTTTTTTACCTCTCCCACCCCCCAACCCCCTTCCCACGCCTCCTCCCCCCACCTCCCTTCCCATGCCTCCTCTCCCCAAGCCCTCTCCCTCCCACAGATCTCCCGATGTCCCTGCTCTCAAATGTTGTACTTGTGTGCTTCCCCCTCTCTCCCCATCTTGTCTCCCGCTCCCAATATTTCGTCTCATGTGTCCGTTTTCTGTTTGTTTGTTTTTGTCATTAATGTTAGCTCTTACACGAGCTTCGATCTTGTACAAAAAAAAAACCAAAAAAAAAAAAACAGAAAACAAAGCATTGCGTCCGGACATTGTACTCAGCAACAAGAAGGAAAAGACAGCATCGACGATTGAGATATCAGTACCCAGCGATTTTGGCCGAAACACCCCAGAAAATAATAAAATGATCAAACACCAGGACATCAAAAATGAGATCAAGAGATCTTGGAAGCTGAAGAGCATCGAAATTGTGCCAGTGATAATTGGAGCAACAGGAATGATAAAGAAGAACCTCACTGACATTTTGAAAACCTTCCCCGGGAATATTACCACAAATTAACTACAACTGGAGGCAATCTGGGGTTTGGTGACGATCTTGAAGAGAGCCCTTGGAACAAAACTCTGAAAAAGTTGAACATCTTGGTCCATGAACCGTGATCCCTCATTGAGATGGAGATGGATCCTATGGGTCCTGGGAGGACTCCGTTTCACCTCCTGAAACTCGCAAATGAAGACAGCAACCAAACACACACACATCTTACTATAATTCACCAAAAGTCTGTCTGTCCGTCTGTTCCCAGGTACCCCAAAAACGGCTGAACCGATCGCAATGATATTTTGGGTGGGTAATCCTGGGACCCCCTGGAGTAAAATAGGCTGTAGTTTTTCCAATTTTCCAGTTTTTCCAAACACGATGGAATATTTTCCGATATGAACAGTGATGTGGCTTTTATTGAAATTCTACAAATACTGTTTAGATTTTGATGACTTGTGTGTGATATGATTTAACGGATGTTTATATAAATCGTTTAAAATAAAAAAAGCCTTCAATTTCTGATATTTTGCCTTTTCATTTGGGCCTCCCAATTGAAGCCCCACCCATAGGGTGGGTACCGTTGCTAGTATAAATAAATGTAAACACACACATACATAAATAAATATACACACACACACACTATAAGTTATTGGGGAAACTTATCCCAAAGTGCAGAATTCAAAACAAACCTATCTCGCATTAAAATGTGGAAATGAGTCAAATGTGGAAATGTGAGATCCGTAATAAAGTGGTAAGTTTGCCAATAATTACGACCCAATTGCATTCCTTTCGTAACGGCAGCGGCTCTCTCGCCGGACTGCCTGGGTTTGATGTGCGTTTACAATGACGTCACGCGCAGTGATGACGCAACTCCCATTTGAACAGAAGCCACCGCAGTCTGGCTGAAGTGCGTCTCTGCGAGATGGGCCACGAGTCCACGTAAAGCCTCGAAAATTCTTGCACAACACTCGACAGTCTAGTTACCAGAACGTAATCGAGTAACTAATTAACAACTTGTCATAATCAGTACCTGGCTTGACCTTTCGAGAAACCTCCTTCATCTGACCCGATAGGGCTTTGAAAGTATCGGTGAACCCCCTGATACCCCAGAGGCAGAAGCACCACACACAAAATAACAGAGCCAGCATGACGTATGAACATATTTTATTTCCATTCTTCAAAAAGACCGTCTTCAGACTTGATAACACATGCAAACGAATGACGCACGAAAGTAGCGCGGTTGGTTTGAAGCCCACGGGCGTGTGTGTGTGTGTGTGTGTGTGTGTGTGTGTGTGTGTGTGTGTGTGTGTGTGTGTGTGTGTGTGTGTGTGTGTGTGTGTGTTTCCCACGCGTTTCAACCTAACCCGAAAGTCAAAGCCGGGGTCACGCGCTCCAGCTGCTAACGACGTTCCGAGCACGTCGTGCACCACCCGAACGGACGAACGAACAAAACGAATTTGGTTCCGCAACTTGGGTTCTTGCGGCGGAATGTACGAGCCTGGATAATCACGTGTCTGTTTTCGCGCGCTCGCTGTCGACCACGTGCGTGGCTCGCCACGTGGACCGCACCAAGAGGAAACGAGCAGACGTTGAACTTGGTCCAGAGAGAGACCCACATCGACCTCGATACAAGTCAAAGTTTACTCATGGACGTGCTACCGGCATGTCTGGATATTGTCAATTTACTACGACTAGCAACGGCACCCGCCCTATGGACGGGGCTTCAATTGGGAGGCCCAAATGAAAAGGCAAAATATCAGAAATTGAAGGCTTTTTTATTTTCAAACGATTTATATAAACATCTGTTAAATCATATCACACGCAAATCATCAAAATCTAAACAGTATTTGTAGAATTTCAATAAAAGCCACATCACTGTTCATATCGGAAAATATTATTCCATCATGTTGGGAAAAACTGGAAAATTGGAAAAATAATATAGCCTATTTTACTCCAGGGGGTCCCAGGATTACCCACCCAAAATTTCGTTGCGATCGGTTCAGCCGTTTTTGGGGTACCAGGGAACAGACGGACGGACAGACAGACGGACAGACATTTGGTGAATTATAGTAAAGATTAATACGTTGACAGAAAACATAACATTTATTGCAACAATGTAGTTGAGAACATCCATTAAATGAAGGCATCAACAACTACACCGTTTAACTGCCCAGCAAGTAAGGTTGATAGGCTGAGGTCCACCGTTTTGACCATCGAGTGGTCTTCATCAGGCACTGCTGAGGCAGCGTCTGTCAGATGCTCAAAATATCCTCTCAAGTACAAGGGGACATCATGTGGCTACGTTCTGCAGCTGTATCTAACATCTTGCACAGGTCATACCTGCACAGGCCCAATCCTTGCTTGCTGGACAGCTGTACAAGTTAGGGGTTTATTTTTGGAATGACATTTAACATAATCATCAATGTGTATTAAGCCTGGTCCTGGGTCCTGGGTGTCCTGGGTTCGACCCCCGTCATCCCGTTGAATTAACACCAGGTGGGTTGACTCAGCCTGTCATCCTTCTAAGGTCGGCGAAATGAGTACCACTAGCTTACTGGGAGCAGGGGGGCACTGCATCAGTGGCAGCCACGCCCCCATAAAATGATGCAACCGGCAGCTTCAGGCTGCACACGAACCAAAAAAGCAATGCATTAACTGAAGAGTTCATAGAACACGATACCTTGGAAAGTTACGACATTTTTCAAATCATAATGATTTTAACAACAGTTTGAAAAATCCAAACGTTTAATGCTACTGAAGTCCCAAAAGCCACCCTTATACACCACCCCGAAAGCAGTCCCAAAAACCACCCTTATACACCAGCTGAAAGCATTCCAAAAAACCACCCTTATACACCACCCCAAAAGCAGTCCTGAAAAGAACCCATACATACCACCCCAAAAGCAGTCCTGAAAACATCACTTACACACCACCCCAAAAGCAGTCCCAAAAACCACCCATATACACCACCCAAAAAACACTCCTGAAAACCATCCTTAGTTATACACCACCCCAATGAACCTTAATTATTCCTCTACCGCCGTGGTTCCCAACCTGGGGGCCATGGTGTATTTCTCTGGGGGCCATGGGGTAATTTGAACCATACTAAAAATTCAATATTGTTTTGTTTTGTTTTTGATATTGTTTTGACTTTGATATTGTTTTGTTTTTTCCCATTACAGATTTGACGTTATGGCTTCTTGGCGTAAAAAAAAAAGAAAGTATCTTGACGAATACATAAAGCTTGGATTCACGTCCATTACCGTGTCTGGCCAAGAGAATCCACAATGTGTGCTGTGTCACAAGGTTTTGAGTACTGAATCCATGAGGCCATCCAAGTTGAAGTTGCACCTCGAGACGAATCACACACAACATGCAAAGCAGGATCCCAAATTTTTCAAGCGGCATGAAAGAAATTTAAAGCGACAGAAGTTGGATGAGGGAGGAGCTTTTCAACAACAAAATGTAGCAACTGTCCAGGCTTCTTATGAAGTTTCTCTTGAAATTGCAAAGAAGAAAAAACGCCCACTCGATTGGGGAGACACTCATCAAGCCTTGTACCCTCCTCATTGTCGAACGGGTTCTCGGCAAGGCAGAGGCTCGCAAAGTTGAACAGGTGTCTTTATCGAATAACACAGTGCAGCGTTGTATCCATGACATGTCGGAAGATGTGAAACAACAGATCATCAATGAGATTAAGGCGGCGCCTTTCGGCTTGTTTTCTTTTCAACTTGATGAATCGACCGATGTTAGTTCCTGCTTCCAGCTACTGGCATTCATTCGCTATGTCAAAGGAGATGATATCAAGGAAGAATTCTTGTTCTGCAGTGCCCTGGAAACAACGACAAAAGCTAACGACGTCATGGAAAAAATGAAGTTGTTCTTTGATGCGGGAGGAATTCAGTGGGAGAATGTATGCGGTGTCTGTACTGACGGTGCTCCTGCCATGCTTGGTTCCAAATCCAGATTCCAAGCAAATGTGAAGATACTGGCACCACAAGCGAAAGGAACCCACTGTATGATTCATCGCTACGCCCTGGCTTATAAGACTCTCCCTCTCTCATTGAAGAAAGTTCTTAAAGTCGTAATCAAGATTGTTAACTACATCAAGGCAGGGGCTCTCAACACCCGAATGTTCAAGAAGCTGTGCAAAGACATGAACGCGGAACATGAAACGTTGCTGTACTATACTGCTGTACGCTGGCTTTCGAAAGGGAATGTTCTGAACCGCGTCTTTGAACTTCGTGCGGAAGTCAAACATTTCTTGAATCTGCAAGGGAAACATGACCTCCTGCAGCATTACGACGAAGAATTGTGGAACGAACGACTTGCTTATCTTGGACATTTTCGAGCAGCAGAACCAGCTGAACCTCAAGCTC
This sequence comes from Myxine glutinosa, assembly GCF_964187855.1. NCBI lineage: Eukaryota > Metazoa > Chordata > Myxini > Myxiniformes > Myxinidae > Myxine > Myxine glutinosa. Next base: position 326,876,695 of record NC_136261.1, read on the forward strand.
CAAGGAAGAGCGACTAATATTATTCTTTTCCACGATCATGTCAGAGGATTTGTTGCCAAGCTCCAAAACTGGTGCAGGAAAGTGAACACAGGAAACTGCTATGTTCGAAAGAATGTCTGAATTGCAAGACAGCATGGGAAAAGAGCTTGATCCCGTACTGAAAAATGACATTTTTGAGCATCTGCAGTCACTGGAGCGAGAATTTCATAAGTATTTTCCTGATTTAGATGACAATGAGGCAAAAATTGTGAGGATTCCTTTTTCCGTCAACCTTTGCGTGGAGAGCATGCCAGAGGCAATGCAAGATGAATTCCAGATCTCCGAAACGATTCATTTGCCAAAGACACATTCGAAGAGAAGAGCTTGACGGAGTTTTGGGTGGGAATGGGTCGCCACCCTAATATCAGCCAGATAGCTATCCGGGTGCTTCTGCCATTCTCGTCTACCTATCTCTGCGAAGCGGGGTTTTCCACGCCGTTGAATATCAAATCGAAACAGCGTAATCGGCTCCACGTGGAAGATGACCTCCGCTGTGCCCTGACTGTGACTCAACCACGGATACCTCAATTGGGAGCTAAAATGCAATTTCAGCCATCCCACTGAGTTTTTAATTCACTTTTACGGCGCATGCACCGCGTCCCTAGTTTTGATTACCTGAGTTGTTTTCGAATTGAGTTTCTTTTTGTGAGATTATAACACATTGCGTTAAATACAGACACAACAGAGGTTTTTAGTTTTCACATATTCTTGAATTGGAACCTTTTCATACTGTTTTCTTGTGTGACAGTTATATTTTATGCTGTCCATACGGTTGCAACTGATAATATTAAAATCTCATATCAAACATGCATCATTCGAGTGACGTTGCTTTGTTTGCTTCTTCCAAAAACGATGTAGTTGGGAGCCAGTAAGGCACAGAAAAAAACTATGGAACTAAATGTTCATGTTGGCTACTTGGAATTCCTCATTTTCTGTGTAATAATTTACCAATTTTCATACAAACAAAATAGCCAATTAAAGGAAAAAACACCTCTTAGAATGCACCACAGAGCATCTAGAAATCAAAATTTTTCTGGGGAAAATGCCCCCAGACCCCCCCTAGCCTGCTTACACGCGCTCCGCCGCTTGACCCTCACGAAAGGGAGGGGGGTGCTGGGGATGTGCTCTGGGAGCCAAGGGGGCCATAAAACAAAGAAGGTTGGGAACCCCTGCTCTAGCGGTTTCACCAGAGGGGATTATAGGTTTGCTCTCCAGCTGTCTGTCCATCCCACCTGCGGTATTTCAAACTTTTTTTCGATACCCTTTAACATATTGAACTGAAACTTGATAGAGTACATGGCTTTATTATGATAAGTTACAGAACAAGTTCGAAATTCAGGGCGTTTCGTCAATTTTTCAGTTATGCCCTTTTTGGACTTAGAAAATACAACAACAACAGGCATTTTAAGGCCATTTTACCTGCAAGAGCAGGGGTATCCTTGCAGTCCCCATTTGTTTTTGTTTTTTTTTTGTTTTTTTTGTTTTTTGTATACAGAGTCGAGGCTCGTGAAAGAGCGAACATTTATCAAACAAACAAATCAAACAAACAAGCAAACAAAGTATATAAAAAGGGGAGCGGTCGACAAGATGGGGAGAGAAGGGGAGGAAGCACACAAACACAACATTTGAGAGCAGGGACATCGGGAGATGTTTTTGGAGGGAGAGGGCCTGGGGGGAGGCAGGATAGGTATCAAACGCAAGGACACCAAGGACTTTCAGGAAAGAAGTCAAAAGTCACCTCAAAAAAGTGGATTTGGGGTGAAATTAGCAGGGGTAGAAAAGATCAAGGTTTTGGATTGGGGAAGATAAGAGATGGTGGTGAACAGCCGTTTTAAAGACCTGGAGGGAGGAGTGGGATTGAAGAGAGTGAGGGAGTTTGTTCCAGAGGCAGGAGAAAAGAGGAGTGAAGGAGTGAAGGTGAGCAGAGAGTCTTGATTTTGGCATGACAATCTTCTCCATTTTGCCCTATTTTCTGCATCTCCCCTTAACCCCCTTGCCCGCATTTCTTCTTCGACCATCTTTAGCCAAGTCTTTCTCAGTCTTCCCCGTCCTCTACTTCCTTCTACATTCATTTCCATCACTCTTTTCAACCAGTCACTTTCATCCTTCCTCAACACATGACCAAACCATCTCAAACTGTTTCTCTTCACAGCATCCATCACAGGCTCTATTCCCATCATCTTTCACAATTCATCATTTGTCCTCCCCTCTCTCAACGATACTCCGCACATCCACCGAACCATTTGCACATCCACCCTTTCCAGCCTTTGTTGCTGCTCTACGTTCATTACCCATGTCTCGCTCCCATAAATCATAACACTTCTCACACATGCATCATACACCTTTCACTTCAGCTTCAACGACACTCCCCTCCTCGTCAGCACGCCACTCAGTTCCCGAAACTTCTTCCATGCACATCTCACTCTAGCAACCGTTGCAGAGTCTGATCCACCTTCTCCATTCAGCATGTCTCCGAAGTCGAATCCCGGTCGATCGCTGAATTTACGCCAGGGGGTTGACTCAGCCTGTCATCCTTCCGAGGTCGGCAAATTGAGTACCAGTTCACTGGTAATTCCCTGTGTGTCGCAAGAGTCGACTAACAGGGTTGGTGGCAGGAAGGGCATCCGACCGCAAAACATTGCTTCAAAAAGGGGACCATGGTGCCCGAAAAAGGCCAACCCCTGCTCTGCAGGGAAAAATGGCCTCCAAAGGTGGTTCATAGGTCACGAGGTTTGGCCGCTATCTTGGAAAAACCTAAAAAAGTTGCACCTCTATATCTCTGAAAGTGCTGCATTGAAAAAATTGAGGCATGGCTCATTGCAAAGAACTCTCTGTGGGGAATAAAATATGTTAATGATGATGTCATAGGTAGCTCCATTATGACGTCATAATTCGACAAGTACAAAACTTCATCCGATCAAGATGAAATGTATTGAGCGTCATGTAGGGATGAATTGGCGGGCAAAAAAAATTTGAAGAAGATTTTAAAGAAGACAGCAGAAAGAATTGTCTGGAGGTGAGTAAAATGTTTTTCATTTGAAATTTGTGAAAATATTAATTTAGTTTTCATGTTTTATTTTTTTCAGGGTGATCAACAAAAGTTGAAGATAAAGGTAACAAGAATTACGCCTAGGTCCCCCATCGTTGAAGTGATGCGAGTTGACAAAGTGGAAGACGCAAGGCGGCCATCTTAGATTTTGACGTGGCGACCCAATTTTCAAAATCGTTCTTCCTTATGCCTGGATACACCCACACACCAGATTAGAAGTTGGTACTTCGCTTATTTTCCAAGATATTCCGCTCACAAGGTTCAGACATACATGGCGGCGGCCATCTTGGATTTTGACGTGGCGACCCAATTTTCAATAGCATTCTTCCTTATACGTACATACACCCACACACCAGATTAGAAGTTAGTAGTTCATTTATTTTTCAAGATATTCCGCTCACAAGGTTCAGACATACATGGCGTCAGACATACATGGCGGCGGCCATCTTGGATTTTGACGTGGGTTGCACCCACACACCGAATTAGAATTCGGTCCTTCGCTTACGCATGCACGCACGTAAGCACGCACGTAAGCACGCACGCACGCACACACGGACGGAGGGGAAAACCAAAGTCCCCCTTTCGCTCCGCGGTGCGACGGGGGACAATAATTGTTGCTCTGTTACAATTTATTTATTTTATGGTGCAGCTGCATGTGTACTTCATATGCTCAGATAATTTGCTGCTGTATACTTTTCATTTACTTTGTTGCTGTGTTTTACTTATTCAGTTATAGTTATAGAGAACTATATTATAGAGAACTTGATCTCTGATCATCAATTTGGTTTCAGACCAGGTCACTCTACTCTGGACATGCTGCTTCTGCTGTCTCAACAATGGATGGAGGTCCTCAATGCCAAACAGGAAATTAGAGCTGTCTCCCTCGACATATCACGTGCCTTCGATACGGTCTGGCACCCCGCTCTGCTCACCAAACTCTCCTCCTTTGGTATCCATGGAAATCTCCACACATGGCTGGCGGACTTCCTCTCTAGTCGTCGTCAACATGTGGCCCTGAATGGGTTTCTCTCATCTCCTCTTCCTGTTTGGCGTGACGGGTTCTCTCTCCCTCTCTCACAAACTCCAGGACTCTTTCTCTCTTTCTTAGTCCAACCCAGTCCAACAACTTCCTCTCTTGCTTAGTCCAACTCTTAGTCCCACTCTTCCTCTCTTGCTTAGTCCAACAACAACTTTCAGGCTTTCGCGCGCGCTCTATATCGCGCCTCAGGCAATCAAGCCGCTGGTGTCCAGGACACGCCCATCGGTCAGCTCGCCTCGGCCCTGATTGGTCGGCACGGCCCTCTGGCTCCGCCCTTGATGACGATGGGCGGGCATGCCCAGGAGTCGGCAGCTCCTCCCCCTTCTTCTCCAAGCCGACCTCATGGCGGATGGAGTCGCGGAGGGAACAGTTAATAATAATAATAATAATAATTCATTTATTTTGTATAGCGCTTTTCATGAAGCCCAAAGGCGCTTTGACAGAGTGCAAAACATAATGCATAACAAAACATGAAAACAACAATTGCAAAAAGACAAGAATCAATAGGGAAATATTTAAAGCAAAAGGAGGGAGAAGGAGAAGTGATAGTCAGGGGTTAAATGCTGTGGGTTGAATGTTGAATGCAGTGCTGAACAGGTGGGTCTTGAGTGATGTTTTGAAACAGTTGGCAATTGTTGGAAGGGGAATGTGAATGAAAGGGGATCTACTCTCATTTCACTTGGTGCAATGGAGTATTTAAATTAATGGAAGACAAATCCTTAGCCTAATACACATAATAAGGATATAACTACTAACAGGGATATATGGTGTCCTTCGTGTATGCTTTATGGAATTAACTACGGGAACACCCTTTGACCTTTATACAACAGACTGGAGGCAGGAGGGTCCAGAATAAAACAATAAAAAACAAAAAAAACACAATCCTCATATCCACAACAATATATATATATATCTATATATAATCGGGAGATTAAATCAGATGCAGACGTAGCTTCAGGACGTCGATCTTTAATTTGACAAGCTTTCGACCAACAAAGGTCTTCTTCTGAGTCGGCCCCAAGTTCAACGGAAGTCTTATGTCAGTGATATTTCAGTTTTTTCTTTTTAAGAAATTTGCAAAACTTTCTAAAATCCTGTTTTCTCTTTGTCATTATGGGGTATTGAGTGTAGATTGATGAGGGAAAAAATGAATTTAAACGATTTCAGCATAAGGCTGCAACATAAAATGTGAAAAAAGTGAAGGGGTCTGAATACTTTCTGAATGCACTGTATATAGGCTGATGCATGATTTCGGAACGCACATTTTGAAGAACGATACATGCAACAGCAACTAAGTTTATTATTGTTCTTTGGTGCAAAACAAAACATGATTATTCGTAAATGGATGTGACCGCTTCAACACGCACAGGCATCACGTGATACGCAAAAGGATGAGGTGCATCACGTGATATGGATCGGGGTGAGCATCGCTCACTTTGCTGCACGCATTTGTCTTTGCATTAATGCAGTTCATTGTGAATTTGACTCCCAAATATGACGGAGGATATCGTGAGACAGAAAATTTGCGCTGTACGCTTGTATTCTGTATCTGGAAATTCGGCTGAAGTTCACAGACAACTTGTCAAAGAATGTGGCACCGACGCAATTGACAGAAGAACCATCAACAGAATAAACAAGCAGTTTGATGAAACCGGCAGCATTCTTCCAAAACAGTCACCAGGTAGGCCTCGTACTGTTCAAACCGAGGAAAGCAGAGCAGTCATTCAACAACAACTCAACAGTAACACACCATTATCAACTCGTCGTTTATCAAACGTCACCAACAGAAGCCGATCATCGATTCAAAGAGTACTAAACGCCCTTAATGTAAAACCACACATTCCCAGATTAATTCACCAACTATCTGAGGATGATTTTGACCTGCGCGTTGAGGCATGTGAGACATTGCTTGGGTTAATGGATATGGACAATGATTTGCAGAACAGGATCTTGTGGTCAGATGAATCCAAGTTTACTTTATCTGGTTCTGTGAACCGTCATAACAGCGTGATATGGGCAGTAGACAACCCACGATTTACTGTTGAGCACAACATCCAGTATCAAGCTCGTGTGTCCGTCTGGGCAGACATTTCTTCTGGAAGCATTGTTGGACCAATATTTTTCGATGAAAATGTGAATGCTGCAAATTACCTTCTAATGTTGGAGCAGCATGTATTTCCACTCAATGATGGCCAAATGTGATTCATGCATGATGGTGCGCCTGCTCATTATGCTGCCAGTGTACACCAGGCCCTCGATTTGAACTTTACAGACAAATGGATTGGCCGTCGTGGTCCAGTTGAATGGTCACTGTGGTCTTGTGATTTAACAACACCCTGTGATTTCTTCTTTTGGGGTTTCCTCAAACACAAAGTGTATGCGAGGAATCTATGACCCTTGGAAACTTGAAACAATTCATCCGTAATGAGACTGCTGCCTTAACGACTGAAACATGCAGAATTGCGTATCAGAGTGTGTCAGAGTGCAGTTTGAACATTTGAACAGATCTGTTTCATATATATATTAGACTGATTAGACTGTTTAACGAGTAATCATGTTTTGTTTTGCACCAAAGAACAATATTAAACTTAGTTGTTTGTTGCAGGTATCATTCTTCAAAATGTGCCCAGGTTTTCTTGACCACTCTGTGGCTGCACTTGACCTTGACCAGGTTTTCTTGACCACTCTGTGACTGCAGTTTCTTGACCACTTGTCACAGGGTGAGCCAGAAATATGGTTATTTTTAACACTTGTGTAAAGGTAATAAAAAGTTGTATTTCAAAACAAATTTTTACAAGAAAGTGAAGTATTGCCATTTATTTGTGGAAAAGAACATCTAGGAGATGCACAACATTTCGTCTGACACATTCCTCTAATCTTGGACGCCAATTATTCATGACGTTCTGCAATATGGCCACGTCAATATCATTGATTTAGTGTCTGATGTTTTCCTTAAGTTCATGAGGACTTTGTGGACGGTTAACATACACTTTGTCCTTTAGATATGACCACAAGAAATAATCACATGCAGTCAAATCGGGTGACCTCGCTGGCCATGGAATATCGCCATTTCTGGAAATGTCATGCTTTGGAAAGAGCGCCCTTGCAGTATTCATGGACACTCTGGCGGTGTGGAAGGTTGCACCATCTTGCGGAAATCACGTCATTGGGCTCACTTCTGCAAATCTGTTTAACTCTCTGGAGAGGAAGTTAGAAACCATATCGGTATTTCGAGCTGCAGTATCAGTGACGGCATTTCTGTTGTCGTTCTCAAAGAAGTAAGGCCCTATGATGCCGAACGACGAAAGTGCACACCACACTGTGACTTTGGGACTGTGTGAAGGTTTCGTGTGCATTTCTCTTGGGTTTTCGGCTGCCCAAAAACTAGTATTTTGATTGTTGACAAAGCCACACAGATGAAAATGAGCTTCATCAGCCATGAACAAATTGTTAGCAATGTTTTGGTTTTCATTTTCGTCCATAAATGAAAGCATTCCCTCACAAAAAATATTGCGGGCAATCTCATCATCTTGGATTAATTCCTGGACAGTTTGAATTTAATAGGGATAAAAGTTTAAATCCTTGGGCAATATGCGGCGTAGTGACGTGTGTGAAATTCTTAAGGCTGATGCATGATTTCAGCTGGAGCGATGCGGACTTCTCAAAACTGACTCCCTTACACGCTCAATGTTTTGTGCCGTTCTTACTGATTTGGGTGCTCCCGGCGGTTTCTCTTTTAAAGTTGAACCGGTCCTCTCAAACATCTGAACCCATAACTTGATAGCACGAACAGACGGCACATTTCCATGACGTTGAACATTGAAATGGAGCTTGAATTGATGTTGTGCAGCAGTTACACCATCATTATTCTTGTAAAAAGCTTCGATAGCGAAAGCGCGTTCTTCACCTGACCAGTTTCACATGGTCACTCAAGTGTTTTGCCTGCAAAAAATAAAACTAAATCAGTAAAAAAAATGATGTGATTGATGCTGTGAAGAGGAACAGGTTGAGATGGTTTGGTCATGTGTTGAGGAAGGATGAAAGTGACTGGTTGAGAAGAGTGATGGAAATTAATGTAGAAGGAAGTAGAGGACAGGGAAAACCGAGACTTGACTAAAGATGGTGGAAGAAGAAATGCGGGCAAGCGGGTTAACAAGGAGAGATGCAGAAAATAGGGCAAAATAGAGAAGATTGTCATGGGGACCGCAAGGCTAACCCCCGCTCTAGCAAGGAAAATGGCCTTAAAATGCATGTTGTTGTTGTTTGTTGTTGTTACGTACTTAAATATAATGAATGAATTTATTTTGAAATACAATTTTTATTTCCTTCACATGAATTTCAAAAATGACCATATATATATATATTTATTTATATATATATATATATATATATATATATATATATATATATATATATATATATATATATATATATATATATATGTATATATATATATATATATATATATACATATATATAAGTTAATATTTTGGTATCCACATATGTCTTTCTTTAGTTTGCAGTGGAGCAAAACAAAAAAAAGCTGAAAAATTACTAAATCTTTGCTCATTCCACACAGAAATCCGAAATATGGCCCAGACAATATTATTGGTACCTTTTATAGGTTGTTAGAAATAATTGGATTTCAAGCAGGTGGTTCTCCTTTACTTTGGAATTGAACTCACCTGTGATGAGTTGCAGGTGCCTGCAATATAAAAATTACTCATTCAACCAGTTTGAATAGAGAAAAGGAGTCATTCTGCTGTTTTGTGTCACTGTGTGTACCATAATGAACATGGAGAAAATAAAGAAAACCAGAGAAATGTCTGAGGAGGTCAGACAACATTGTAGTCAAGCATGAACATTGGTGGAGAAAGCACCTCGATCAACTGCCAAATAGATTCACGCTGACCTTAAGACACAAGGTACGACAGTTTCAACTCGCACCAGCCATCATCACCTCAATGAAAGGAGACCCAGGAGGACCCCACTGCTGAGAGAGAGACATAAGAAAGCCCGACTTGAGTTTTGCAAAACACACCGGAACATGCCAAAATCCTTCTGGGAGAATGTCCTGTGGACAGATGAGACCAAATTAGAGCTTTTTGATAAAGGACATCATCTCTATGTTCACAGAAAACAAAATGAAGCCTTCAAAGAAAATAACACCTTCCCTACAGTCAAACATGGAGGAGGTTCAGTGTTGTTTTGGGGTTGCTGTGCTGCCACTGGCACTGGGTGCCTTGAATGTGTGCATGGCATCATGAAATCAGGAGATTACCAAGGCATTTTGGAGCACAATGTTGAACCCAGTGTCAGAAAGCTGGGTCTCCGTCAAAGGTCATGGATCTTGCAGCAGGACAATGACCCCAAACACACTTTTAAAAGGACCCAGGAATGGTTCACGACAAAACGCTGGACTGTTCTGAAGTGGCCAGCAATGAGTCTAGATCTAAATCTCACTGAACACCTGTGGGGAGATCTGAAAACAAAACTTGGGAGAAGGCACCCTTCAAATCTGGGAGAACTGGAGCAGTTTGCACAAGAAGAGTGGACGAAACTGCCAGTAGAGAGGTGTAGGAAGCTCATTCATGGATATAGGAAGCGTTTGACTGAAGTTATTTTGTCCAAAGGTTGTGCTAACAAATATTAAGTCTCGGGTGCAATAATTTTGTCAATGTCATTTCTATTTATTTTCTGATTTAAAAGGATATATTAAGTTCTGAGTCAAAAACAAAGGTTCTGTAATATTAACAGTGAAATGAATGAATGAATGATCGTTTTAAGGCCATTTTCCCCACTAGAGTGGGGGTTAGCCCCACTGCAATATTAACAGCGAAATAAAGAATTGTGGAGACCAAATACTTTTGTGAATCTCAACTTATTTCAACTCACAAAAATTGTGAGTTATTCGAAAAAAGTGCAAGGGTGCCAATATTTTTGGCCATGACTATATAGTGTGTGTGTGTATATATATATACATACATACATATATGAATGAATAGGATTATAAATACTTTAATTTATATATGTGGGAAAATTACATGCCCAGACCAGGAATCGAACCCAGGTCCTCTGGTGAACCACACCAGTGCTCTATATGTGGGAAAATTGCATACTTGCTCAGGGTTGCCCAGACAGCTCAGATGGCAGGGCAAGCCCAAGCTGTGAAAAATCACCACCTAATTTATCCCCACCACCCTACTCATCCCAGATTGACTAGAACAGTCATTACCCAGACTCCTCCAAGGAAAACTTGCTACAGGAGCCCCCATCCTCCCAATGAGGAAGTCCTATCCTAGCATCCTGCTTTCATGTTGGTGACGAAGTCCCGCATGTGGGTCGGTGTGCAAAAGACTTAATTACCCAGCGCGTGGTCCTCGATGGTGGGGCAAGTGCCAGCATTAGGGGTGGAGTAGGCTGACCATATCATGTGGGTGGCTTTTTCTTGGGGGGGAGGCAGCAGCTGTAGCTGTTGTTTCCTCAAGTTACGCTGGTTTGAGGTGGTCAATTGCGACCGTTTCGTGTCGGCCAAGGCGATCTATCACAAAGGTTTTGTTTGTTCTGCTGATTTCCAGAAAAGGCCAGTCATAAGGCATTTGTAGAGGTGGGCAGGCTGCATCGTGCCTCAAAAAGACATGCATGCTGATGGCAAGAGGGGCAGGCGTGGCGTGTGCACCTTTTGTCGACTGTGCCAGGCAGGATAAAATGGTTATAACTGCAGCAGCATATGGCTATTGAGGCAGTGTACAAATTCATCCAGCATGGAAAATGGTGTTCTTCATGGCATCACCAACTCACCAGGCAGTCGTTGTTGTCAGCCATAGACTGATTTTGCCACCGTGCAGTTGAGGTCTGCTTTGAGCTTAGAACAGAGTCTAAGAAGTATGATGGGGGAGTTCATCCATCCAATTGGGGCCATCTGGACTGACTGAAATGGCCTCCTTTAGCTGGCAGTGAAAACATTCAAAGATGCCATTTGGCTGTGGGTGGTAAGTCCTGTATCGATCTGTGCCTTGAATGTGGTTGAAGGTGCTCCTGAAGCTGGACTCAAACTGGCACGACTGGTCCGAGATGATAGTAGAAGGAAGACTGAAGCAGGACATCCATCCAGACAGGAATGTGTGGGTGCAGTCTTCTGTCCTCATAATAACCAAGCGTATCACCTTGGATCATCACGTAAACCAGTCGTCCATGTATGTGAACAGGTACCAAAATTCTCACCAAGATGTCAGTGAACCGACATTGTCAACGAGGATGTAGTGAAACCGATCTGACGGCTCGTCAAAGGGTATTGAAGGAGCTGGCAAATAGCAGTGTATTTTGAATGTGTGACAATCGATGCAGGACTGTGTCCATGTCCGGATATCTTTGTGGTTCCACACAAAATGTTATGGTATGAGGTGTTGTGTTGAGTGCATCCCCGGGTTTGACAGCTTATAGAGAGTGATGAAGATGATTCAGAGGAAAGCTGTTGGCACAACCAGACAAATGGCCCCTATAGAGATATCACAAAGGACAGTGAGGTCGCTACCCAGCAGAGAAACATCCTCTAGTTTCATAGTATTGTTTGCGGTCCACAATGCCTGCACAGTTTCATCGTTTGCTTGTGCCATCTAGAGCATGTGCTTGTGCCATCGCCACTGCCATCTGCCACATGTCAATATCTCCTCAATTAAGCATCCAGACTAGCTTGTTTCTCAAAATTACATCACGCAAATAAATCCATTTTTTCATGTCTTGCTGATTACCGCAATCTCACGAGATCATAATGCTCTCAAGATGTTTGAGCGAAGGGAAAGTGTTTTCCAATATGCATATAAAATTTTGGAAGAAAATGGGAACACAAAAAATATAAAGCTGTTTTTCTGTGGGGGTTTTTTTTTTTTTTACCTCTGCCACCGAAAGTTTTCTCACCTGTCTGTTTGTCTGTCTGGTTGTGACCAATAGATCTCAAAAAGTTGTGGACGGATCCAGACGAAATTTGATCCAAGGTTGGGTATGTGACACGGATGAAATCATTGGATTTTGGTGAAAATCCGCATCCGGATCTGGATCTGAGAATTTTTTAAATGATTCTTCACCATTGAGAGATATGGCAATAAAACGACATATAGCACGATATCTCAAAAGTTTTGGACGGATTCGGACGTAACTTGGTGGATAGGTTAGTTGTGTGACAAGGACGAATTTGAGTCGACTGTGGTGAACACCCGGATCTAGATCCGAGAATTTTTTATATGAATCTTCATCATTGAGAGATCGGGCAAAAAACGATATACAGTCACGTGAAAAAGTAAGTACACCCCATGTAAAGTTTTGACTTTTTGAACATATTTCAACATACAGCTATTTGATCTTCATTTCAACAATATTGATAGATAAACGTGATATAATATAACAAATATCATGAAACATTTACATTTTGTAGTCCATTGTATAATTTAAATAAACATAAAAGCAAATTTCGCATGTGGAAAAAGTAAGTACACCCCTATATTTATCACTACTTCAAATACCTAAAATTATAATCACGTGCAACAGCTCAGGTGCAAATGATTAGAACATCGTTGGAGAGGATCCTGGAGGAACCTGTCTTATTTAAACCTCAGACATTTCGTTTGGTTTGCTCTTTGTTGTTGGTGTGTGGCGTCACCATGCCTCGATCAAAAGAGCTCTCTGAGGCCTTCAGAAAGAAGGTTATAGATGCCTACGAGTCTGGGAAGGGATTTAAAAAGATCTCCAAACAATTTGAAATCAATCATTCGACGGTCCGGAAGATCATCTACAAGTGGAGAAGATTTCAAACAACTGCCAACTTGTTCAGGCCAGACCGCCCCAGCAAGTTCAGCCCGAGAGCAGACCGCAAGATGCTGAAAGAAATCTCGAAGAACCCCAGAATGTCATCACGGGACCAACAGGTAGCTCTTGCCACTGTTGATGTCAAAGTGCACGAGTCTACCATTAGAAAGAGGCTGCACAAATTTGATCTACATGGGAGGTGTGCCAGGAGGAAACCTTTGCTGTCCCGAATGAACATCAGGGCAAGATTAAAGTTTGCTAATGAATACCGAGGCAAAGACCAGCACTTATGGAACAATGTGCTCTGGACAGATGAGTCAAAGGTGGAGCTATTTGGCCACAGTACCAGAAGACATGTTTGGCAAAAACCAAAGACAGCATTTGACCACAAGAACCTGATACCAACTGTAAAGCATGGTGGTGGAAATATTATGGTTTGGGGCAGCTTTGCTGCATCAGGGCCTGGGCAGCTCACCATCATAGAATCCACGATGAATTCTTCATTGTACCAGAGGGTGCTTGAGGATAATGTGAGGCCATCTGTCAGAAAGTTGAAGCTCAACCGAAGGTGGACCTTGCAACATGACAATGACCCTAAACATACCAGGAAATCCACCAAGGAATGGCTGAAAAGAAAGAAATGGAGGGTTCTGGAAAGGCCAAGTCAAAGGCCGGATTGAAATCCCATCGAGATGTTGTGGGGGGATTTGAAACGAGCTGTGCATGCAAGAAACCCCTCAAACATCGCACAGCTGAAATAATTCTGCATGGAGGAGTGGGCAAAAATTTCCCCCAGTCGATGTCAGAGACTGGTAGACAGTTATAAGAAACGCCTACTTGAGGTTGTTTCTGCCAAAGGGGGCAATACCACCTATTAAAGCCAAGGGTGTACTTACTTTTTCCACATGCAAAATTTGTATTTATGTTTATTTAAATTATACAATGGACTACAAAATGTAAATGTTTCATGATATTTGTTATATTATATCACCTTTATCTATCAATATTGTTGAAATGAAGATCAAATAACTGTATGTTGAAATATGTTGAAAAAGTCAAAACTTGACATGGGGTGTACTTACTTTTTCACGTGACTGTATATCTGGACAGATGAGTTCTCCAATGGCTTCAGATGGGACAGATGAGTTCTCCAATGGACCCTTCTCCAATGGCTTGATCTCTGATCATCAATTTGGTTTCAGACCTGGTCACTCTACTCTGGACATGCTGCTTCTGCTTTCTCAACAATGGATGGAGGTCCTCAACGCCAAACAGGAAATTAGAGCTGTCTCCCTTGACATTTCACGTGCCTTCGATACGGTCTGGCACCCTGCTCTGCTCTCCAAACTCTCCTCCTTTGGTATCCATGGAAATCTCCATGCATGGCTGGCGGACTTCCTCTCTGGTCGTAGTCAACGTGTGGCCCTGAATGGGTTTCTCTCATCTCCTCTTCCTGTTCAGGCTGGAGTTCCCCAAGGTAGTGTTCTGGGCCCTGTGCTTTTTCTGGTCTTCATCAATGATCTCTCTGACTCTCTTGAAAATCCTCTCTATCTCTTTGCTGACGACTCTACTCTCTGTCGCTCCATTCCTCATCCCTCAGATCGGCAGTCTGCAGCTTCCTCACTCTCTGCAGACCTGGACAAAATCACAGACTGGTCAAACAAGTGGAACATGTCTTTCAATCCTGACAAATCTCACATTCTTACAATGTCTCTCCGAAAGGACCGACTGGACAACCCTCCCATCTACTTTCTCAACAATCCTCTCCAAGAAGTTCTGTCGCTCAAGCTTTTGGGTCTCACTATCTGCCATGATCTTTCTTGGGAAAACCACATTTCCAAGCTGGCCTCCAAAGCCAGTCGCCGACTGGGCATCCTCCGTCGTGCGAAGTCCTTCCTTGGCACACCTGAGCTCCTCACCACATACAAGGCTTTCATCCGCAGCTCAATGGAATACTGTTCCCCCCTCTGGGCTGGTGCTCCTGCCTCACACCTGGCTCGGCTTCACGCTGTTGAATCCAAAGCTTTCAGAATCATTGGAATCTCCCGCGATGAAGCTATCTCTGAGGGCCTTTCACTCACTCACCGCAGGCAGGTAGGTGGTCTTTCTGTCTTCTACCGACTCCTCTCCGGCCTTGCTCCCCCAGCTCTCTCTGTGCTCTGTCCCCCCAATATTCCTTCAGGTCGCACAAGATCTGCCTGCAACCCTCTTATGGTTAAACTGCCAAAGTCTAGGCTCTCTGCTCACCTTCACTCTTTCATTCCCCTTTTCTCCCGCCTCTGGAACAAACTCCCCCACTCCCTTCAATCCCACTCCTCCCTCCAGGTCTTTAAAACAGCTGTTCACCACCATCTCTTATCTTCCCCCATCGAAAACCTTGATCTTTTCTACCCCCGGTAATTCACCCCAGAGTCCTTGCAGTGTTCATATGTTTTAATCCTCTCCCACCTCCCCCCAAGTCCTCCCGATGTCCCTGCTCTCAAATGTTGTGTTTGTGTCCTGCCCCTTCTTCCCCCTCTCTTTTGTGTCCTCCCCCCTCTCTCCCCATCTTGTCTGCCGCTCCCCTTGTTTTTTGTGTTTTGTGTGTCGGTTTGTCTTTTTGTGTGATTAATGTTTGCTCTTTCACGAGCCTCGATCTTGTATACAAAAAAAAAAAAAAAAAAAAAAAAAAAAAAAATCACTATAACGTAAAAAACCTTTTGGACAGATTCAGACTTAACTTGGTGAACAGGTTAGTTGTGTGACGAGGACTAATCAATTGGATTTTGGTGAAGATCCGAATCAAGATATGAGTATTTAAATTTTAAAAAATTTTTAACGATTCTTCACCATTGAGAGATAGGCCAAAAACAATATATAGCATGATATTTCAAAAAGTTGTGGCCCAATTATGACAAAACTAGGTGGATAAGTTGGGTCAGTGACAAGAACAAGTCAATTAGATTTGGGTTCAGGTCCAGATCCCCATCCGGCCTGTATCATTGGGATACAAAACAAACTGTTCAGCCTGGTGGAGGTTTGCGCTCTACCGAGTGCCGTTCTAGTCTTCTTTTTGATGGTGTATTTAATCAACACACTTGAAGGCAAGACGAAGACACTTCTGCCATTTTGCAACTTTGTGACCACAATAAAATGCCCATTTGGCAAGGTGTGATGAAATTTGGGGGCATTATGACGTTTCATTAAGCCACTGTTGCAGAAGGGCCAACTGTACCCTTCTGGTTGTGCTGCGTGGGAATATCGAGCAGCCAAAGAGGTAAATTATAGACGCCCCATCCCAGGAGTCATCCTTGGCTCCTTTGGACATGAACACGTACTATAAACAAGACTTGTGTTTTCTCCACTCAGAGGATGAAATCCAAGTCAGCGCATCTTCCTTTAAGTTTCACTAAATGTACTGTATATATGTATTCAATTTCTGTTGTTCCTTCAATGTAAAACTTGCATAGTAATGTATTGAGAGGTTTTTTTGTTCACCATAACTCCATAATATGCTGGTATTACAGAATGTTTATAACAGTGGGAAGCATTTTCGAAGATAACAGTTTGCATGGAGGGAAGTTTTGAAGTTTAGATGTCACATGGCACTACGCTGCTTTCAGTCAGGGCTGCTTGTGTTTACCGCCAAGGCAAGACACTCACTCAGCATTACCTCATTATTGGAGGACAACAGTATATGCACCGAGACAATCTGGTTAGCCTTGTACAGTGAAAATGGGCAATTTGTGCAATTATTTACTGATGGTTGGTTTCATGTGGCATGGATGCAACTTGTGCACGTGTGGCAAACCGCGTCTGCCACTGCGATGTGGCACGATTCTCCAGTCGTAGCGCTGCCCTGCCACTTCATAACACCAAAATACACGACAGCCACACAATGGAACCCCTGAGGCTTGCTGCTGCAATTTTCATAATAGGGCTAAAGCCACTCATTCAGTGCAATCAGCATGGTGGTTCAGACGGTTTAAAAACAGCTTTGTCAGCTTCCATATTGTGCCACATCTGCTGGTGATGAAACGACAAGGCTGGGGATATTGACTCTGCCGAGGTTTCCTCAAATCATTCAATCATTTGTAATTAACCAATAATTGCAGCAATTCTTTCACCTTTCCAAGACCATGTTTCAATCTTCCATTCCATCTCTCTTCCATACTTTTCTCTTTGTCTTAGCTATTAACACAATTTCCTGTTGCTTTATTTAGGAAAATCTGTCGAACTTTCTTCATATGTATTTTCTCCAAAATACTTTGACATTGGTAAAAGCATCAACAAGCAGGATAAAATGAAAGTAAACAACAATAAAACAATAACAAGTCAGGAGACGACGATGGTTCATGAGCGAGCGGTATTCAATGACAAAGGACGGACTATAACCGAAACAGGCTCGGACTGGCCAGGCCCGGAAATGTCAAAACGAAGGTTTGCTGACCTAGAAATGAGATAGAAAATAATGTATAATCAGTTATGAGGTTAGTTAGCTACACAATACCGAAAATTCGGTTCGATTGACAACTCTGACCTTTGTGACCTTCAAAGGTCAAAGGTCGAAGATTCTGAAATTTGTTGGAAAACTTGTATTTCATGATGTATGTGACAATATAAGATCATGTACGACATTTCACCGTATCAGGAAGCGAACAATGTAATAAAACCATCAAAAATCGACTTTTCTAACTTTCGTGACATTGTGACCTTGACCTTGGGGCGAAAATGAAAAATCGAGCTCCGTGGGGCTAGACACATGACATTGGCCTAACCAAATACTGAAACCCCTGTCAGATTCCACCAAACCCCTCAGTAGAAGATGTAGCTTGAACTCGATTAGCCCCTAAAAAGACATTTTTCAGGCGTGGCTACGCCCACAATGGGCGCAATACGCCCACTCGAGGCAGGACACAACTAGATCATGATATCAACCTCCCACCCAAGTTTCATCAAGATCGGATGATATCATCGGGTAGTTATGCTGCGGACAGACAGACAGACACAGACAGACACACCCACGACGAATATAGTGGTCACTCTGTTTGATAACTCGTGAACCAAAAGGATGAAAGCCTCCCTGAAATGGCATTGAGAGGTGCTTGGCATGCAGACCACGTTTGATTCATAAGAGTCGGTTGATATGAGTGAGTATATATGCCATGGGGATCGAAACCACACTCGATAAGAGAAAGAAACGAGCTTTAGCTATTCAACATAACAGCCATCTGTTGTTGGCATTCATAACAATAAAAAAATTAAATTAAAATGTAGCTTCTTATTCTTTCATATACAACACATAGCTGCAAGTAGCTGGGGGCACAGCTGTGCACGCTCATGCAGTTCCCCCTGTAGGTTAGATCAAAAAACTTGTAATTTGTTCAGGACATTGACGATAACTCGCCTATACTTCCCGAAGGACACCATAGAATAGTTAACGTCCACCAACTAATGTCAGCTGACAGGACCCCATGTTTAACATCCATTTGAGGGACGCACACCCATTGGTGAATCACCCTGCCTGTGAAAGACCACGATGACAGTTTATAGCTGGGTCGGGATTGGAACCCAGGCCAGACAGATCAAAAGTGAGTGTGCGTACCTCTCGGCTATACTGCCAGTCCAGAAAATGTAACTCTCATCTTCTCACTGTTCCATGCATGTCCATTGATATATTTGGCCAACCTGGCGACATATTCTTTGCATTGAACACGTGCTCAACCAATCTGTTCTGCCAAAACCAATTTGTGGATCTGCCTTCAACCTGAAGAAAATGTCCAAAAATCCAAGTGACACGTATTGTGGAAAACGACATGTTTTAAACAATTCAATTGGGCATTTTCACATGAGTCAAGTACTGTATCACAAATGTTAAAATGTGTTATTACCTTCACCACCAGAGGTGGACATGTTTGTCTCTGTCTGTGAGCACGATATCTCAAAAAAGTATGGACGGATTTGGATTAAACTTGGTGGACAGCTTGGGTGTGCATGTGTGACGAAGACAAATTCGTTTTATTTTGGTTAAGATCCGGATCCAATAATTTTAATTGATTCTTCGCCATTGAATGATGGAGCCAAAAACAATATATACCACGATCTCTCAAAAAGCTATGGACGAATTATGACAAAACTTAGTGGATGAGTTGGGTCGATGACAAGAACAAGCCGATTAGATTTGGGTTCAGGTCCAGATACACATCAGGCCTGTCAGTGGGATACAAAACGTAAACTGTTCAGCCGAGTGCCGTTCTAGTTTCACCAGTTTGTCTGTGAGCAGGATATCTCAAAATGTTTTGGATGGATTTGGACAAAACTTGGTGGACAAGTTGGGTCTGTGAAAAGGACTAATTGATCAGATTTTAGTGACTATCCAGATCCAGATACGATAATATTTTAAGTGATTCTTCATCTTTGAGAGATAGGTCCAAAACCGATATATACAGTGCCTTCAGAAAGTATTCACACCCCTTGACTTTTTCACATTTTGTTGTGTTACCGCTTGAATTTATAGTGGATTGAATTGAGATTTTTTTGTCACTGACCGACATATCATACCCCATAATATCAAATTGGAGTGGTATTTTTTTCGAAACTTTTACAAAATAGTAAAAAATGAAAAGCTGAAATGCCAATTTCAATAATAACAAAATCACTTTCAAAATAGTCAAACAAAACATAATACAAAGTACAACAAAATAAAAAACAAAATAAAAAACAAAATAGCCAACACAAAAGTCAAACAACGTCAATAAGTACTCAACCTCATTTGCAATGGCACTCCAAATTGAGCTCAGGTGCATCCAATTTCCTTTGATCATCCTTGAAATGTCTCTTCAACTTGATTGGAGACCACCTGATGGCCAATTCAATTGATTGGACATGATTTAGAAAGAAACACCTTTCTACATAAGGTCCCACTGTTGACAGTGCATGTCAGAGCAGAAACTCCAACCATGAAATCCAGGAAACTGTCCATAGAACTCCGAGATAGAATTGTGAGGAGGCAGAGGTCTGGGGAATGGTAGAAAACAATTTCTAGTGTTGAAAGTTCCCAAGAGCACAGTGAACCCCATCATTAGGAAGTAATATGGAACTACCCAGAATCATCCTCGAGCTGGCCGCCCGCCCAAATTGAGAAACTGAGCAAGAAGGACCTTAGTCAGGGAGGTGAGCAAGAACCCAATGACCACTCTGACAGAACTACAGAGTTCCTTGGCTGAGATGGAAGAACTTGCTGGAAGGACAACAGTCTCTGTAGAACTTCACAAATCCAGGCTTTATGGGAGAGTGGCCAGATGGAAGCCACTCCAAAGAAAAAGGAACATGACAGCACTCCTGCAGTTTGCAAAAAGTCACGTGAAAGACTGAGCACGAGGCAAAATATTCTGTGGTCTGATGAGACGAAAACTGAACTCTTTGGCCTGAATGCAAAGTGCTACGTCTGGTGGAAACCAAGCACAGCTCATCACCCATCTAACACCAAGCCTACCACAAAGCATGGTGGTGGCATACTGGCATAATCATGTTATTGGGATGCTTTTCAGTGGCAGGAACTGGGAGACTTGTAAGGATAGAAGGAACAATTAAACTCCTCAAATCCAGATGTGCAAAGCTGATACTGACATGCTCAAGACGATTCGAAGCTGTAATCACTGCCAAAGGTGATCCTATGAAGTATTGACTCAGGGGGGTGAATACTTATTTAAATTAATGTTTTTTTGTTTGTTTTTGTTTTTTGTATACAAGATCGAGGCTCGTGAAAAAGCTAGATATTTCTAGAAAGAGCTAGATGCTCTTTTTTCTAGAAATATATATCGAGAAATATATATCTAGAAATATCTAGATATTTCTAGATATTTATATCTAGATATTTCGAGATGCTCGTGAAAGGGCAAGATGAAAGAGATATTTCTGTCTTTCATTTTTAATTATTTTGTAAAAAATTCTAAATTAAAAAAAATCCATATATACAAGATCGAGGCTCGTGAAAAAGCTAGATATTTCTAGAAAGAGCTAGATGCTCTTTTTTCTAGAAATATATAATCTAGAAATATATATCGAGAAATATCTAGATATTTCTAGATATAGATATCTAGATATTTCTAGATGCTCGTGAAAGGGCTAGATGAAAGAGATATTTCTGTCTTTCATTTTTCATTATTTTGTAAAAAATTCTAAATCAAAAAAAATCCACTTTGACATTATGGGGTATTATGTGTAAATTGGTGACCAAAAAAAGTCAATTTAATCCATTTTAAATAGATGGAACACAACAAAATGTCAAAAAGTCAAGGCGTGTGAATACTTTCTGAAGGAACTGTAGCATAATATATAAAAAAAAGTTATGGATGGAGTCAGACAAAACTTGGTGGGCAGCTTGGGTGTGTGACAAGAACGAACTAGAATGGGCACTCGGTCGAGCACATACCTCCACCAGCGTGAATAGTTTACCTTTTATAGCCCAGTGATAGGCCGGATCTGGAGTCGGCTGAAGTTTCGTCATAAGTTGTCCACAATTTTTTGAAACATCATGATAGATATCGTTTTTGGCACCATCTTTTGGTGAAGAACCGCTAAAAAAAATTAAGATTTATATTATCTTGTATACCGGATCTAGATCCTCACCAATCTCGAATCGATTCGTCCTTGTCACACGCACAAGCTGTCCATTCAAGTTCAGCCAAGTCTGTCCACAACTTTTTGAGATATCCTGCTCACAGACAAAGACAGTGGGGAATACTTAACACATAATGTCTCCCTGTACCTTCAAAATTGTCGGCAAAAGTCACGATACAGTTGCACACTTTATCAATACAAAGTAAACTGAAACATAACATAAAATAAGCAATTTTTGTTAACTAAAGTTAACTGTAGACACGAACTGAACACATTGTTATGTTGTTCTTAAACTTAGTTATGCGGAAAAGTTTGTAAACCCTTTATAATTTTCTGTATTTCTGCATAAATTTGACCTAAAATGTGATCAGATCTTCATACAAGTCTTAATAATAGATAAAGAGAACTTGATTACACAAATAGCACACAAAAAAAATCTACTTTTTCATTTACTTATTGAGCAAAATGATACAATATTCAATTTCTTTGTTGAAAACAAGTATGTGTACCTTTAGGTTACAGCTCAATTTAGGGGGTAATTACAGTCAGGTGTTTCAATCAATGGGAAGACAATCAGGAGTGAGTTTGGGTGACCCTGCCCGATGTGAAAAACATAAAAACTTTGTTCGTCACCATCAGAGTCTGGTCTTCACCACAAAGGTTTGTGGAAGCGTGTCATGCCCCGATCAAGAGATTTCCGAGGACCTCAGAAAAAGACTTGTCGATGCTCATCGGTCTAGAAAGGGTTACAAAATCATTTCTAAAGATGTTGGGCTCCACCGATCCACTGTCAGGCAGATAGTGTACAAATGGCGAAAATTCAACACCATTGTTCAACTTTCCAGGAGCGGTTGTCCAACGAAAATCAATCCAAGAGCAAGGCGTACAATAATCCAGGAGGTCACAAAGAATCCCAGGGTAACGTCTCAGGATCTGCAGGCCTCTCTTGTATTGGCTGTCAGTGTTCATGAGTGCAGCATCAGGGAAACACTGAACAAGAATGGTGTGCATGGGAGGACAGCAAGGAGGAAATAACTGCTCTCTAAGAAGAACATTCCGCCCGTCTCAAATTTGCCAAAAAACACCTGGATGATCCAGAAGGCTATTGGAAGAATGTGCTGTGGACAGATGAGTTAAAAGTGGAACTTTTTGGCTTAAATGAGAAATGTTATGTTTGGCGAAAACCAAACACCTCATCCCAACCATGAAGGATGGTGGTGAGAGTATCATGGTTTGGGGCTGCTTTGCTGCCTCAGGACCCAGACCCGGACGGCATTTTGCAGGAGAATGTCAGGTCATCTGTCTGTGAGCTGAAGCTTAACAGAAAGTGGGTCATGTAGCAAACCAACGATCCTAAACAAACAAGTAAATCTACAACAGAATGGCTGAAGCAGAAGAGATCTTGCATTTTTGAATGGCCAAATCAAAGTCCAGACCTTCACCCAATTGAAATGTTGTGGCAGAACCTGAAGCAAGCAGCTCATGCAAGAAAGCCCACAAATACCCGAGTTGAAGCAGTTCTGTAAAGCGGAATGGGTCAGAATTCCTTCATGCCGATGTGCAGGACTGATCAAGAGTTACAGGAAAGGTTTGGTTGAAGTTATTGCTGCTCGAGAGGGTGCCACCAGTTACTGAATGTAAAGCTTCACATACTTTTCCGACAAATAAATTGAATGTTGGATCATTTTGCTCAATAAATAAATTAAAAAGTACATTGTGTGTGTGCTATTTTATTTAATCAGGTTCTCTTTATCTATTATTAAGACTTTGATGAAGATCTGATCACATTTTAGGTCGAATTTTATGCACACATAGAGAAGATTCTTAAGGGTTCACAAACTTTTTCTCACCACTGTAGGTGTTCGAACTATAAATATATAGTTTGAACACCTACTACATATTCGAACTATACAAAATGACATGAGGCAAAATCACGACACAACTGTTTCGTGACGTTTGCCTCTCACTGTATAATATACTACATATAAAACTGAAAAAACATGGATGGACGGTGAATGAAGCCTCGGTGAATAAACCCTCTGTGAATGAAGCCTCAGAGGTGAGGCCTTGGTCAACCCACATGAATATGTCCATTAATTATAGCAAGGAGCGGTGGAAATTCCACATAATGTAAAATATGAGTTCAGTCCTCAAATCAGTGCTTTGAGGTAGCCATATTTGACCTGCATATGACAAGAAGCAGTGCCTTGAGGTTGTCATATTAGACCCCCATATTACAGGAAGCAGTGCCGTGAGGTTGCCATTCACTCGTGGGTTTACCGAGTGGTTCAGTGGGAACTTCATTTTCGAAGAACTTTGAACAATCAAATTCCCAGTAGATGCAGCACTACATGTGTACGTCTAACTTGTGTTGTTACTTCACCACACTGTCTTTTAATAACGTCATAATGCACCGTGTGCTTGGCAAAGCACTCGCGGGTCTCTTCCCACTCATTATGCACGACACGGGGTTCAACAGCTAATCCTCACAGCTCGGTTTATAAAGAAATATGCAATGCAAATTGCGTACGCACCGTTTTAAACAATGGCCACTCTCGTTCTTTAAAGCGGCTCTGGAGGATGCTGCACATGTGCAGTGAAGAGAAAACTCGTGTTACTCAACCTCTGTTAAAAGTGGGAAGGTTTTCTTATGATAACATTTTGCAAAAATCTAATATTTTGAATTGAAAATCGAGAAAGGTAAATAATGACCGAGAACAAATTTCGTATGACATGGGATGAATCTCTGCTTGAGAGAATGGCACATAGTTATTTGGGCGGTGTATAGGTTAACAGACCGCTGTCTCAATTGCTGAGGCCGATGTTCACAAGGCCCGTGACACCGATCGGCACAAAATCCTTTTAACTGTCACTTTGGTAGTTTACAATGAAGTGGAAATGTATAGGAATGCACAGCGATTGTAAATATGACAGCTCCTAAGCGTCTTTGCCTTTGTAAGATCACTGCTTCATTGTCAAGCCATGGCTGCGTGGCGTGCTCTCGCGAGATCTCACACGATCGATGGCACGATCTCACGAGATCTCGCATGATCCGTTCGAGTCACAAGGGCATACATATGGTAATTCACAAAACACAGAACCAAACACCCACATGGAGCAGGAACATTGCATTACATTACATCTCCTCTCCAGACCACTTTGACTTGCATCCGCATGGATCTCTACCTGTGCATTCATGTCATTAGTACCTCAGTACTCACTGCTGACAGAAGAGGTCCAATAGTTTAAGGAAAGCTTGGGCCTGTGTGGGTTGCCAGTCAGAAACACTATCAGCTCTGGTTCATCGATTTATCAAAAAGATCGAAGTAGTGCATCGACTTCACTCATTACTCCCGCCAAAGAGTAATGCATTCGATCGTGTCCGTCCGTGTGTGTGTTCGTGTGTTTGTGAACAAGATATCTTGAAAGGTTCTGAACGGATTTGGATGAAAGTTGGTGGGATGAATGCCCTTAGGATAAAGAAGAATTGATTAGTTTTTGGTGAAGCTCACGATATTATTCTGGATCCAGGAATTTTTTGAAGGACTTTTTACCATTGGAAGATAGGGCTCAGCAGCGGCCACCCACGGCGGGAGTATGCGCTTGACTGAGTGGCGTTCTAGTTTCGGAAATAAATTTAGCCAGATAAGCAACAAATCCAAGGAAACGCCGCACATCCTCTTATTCCGTGGAATCGGCATATCACGGAGGGCTTCAATTCTTGAAGGGTCAGCCTCGAGTCCGTCTGCAGTAAGTAGATGACTGACATAATGAACCTTCTTTTGGCAAACTTTGCATTTGTGCATGTTTAACTTGAGATTGTAGGACATAGCCCTCTCCATAACTTGCTTGAAAATGCTGTCATGATAAGCTCAATCTCATCTCACAATCAGGATATCGTCCATGATCGCTGTGGTTTCAGCAATGCCATCCAACATCTGATCCATGATACGCTGAAATCTTTCTGGGGCACATTTCAATCCAAACAGTAACCTCGGCCAATGAAAACGACCTATCGATGTATTGAAGGTCGTCAGTTGTGATGACTCATCATCCAGGAGGATCTACAGAAATCCACTTTTTGCATCCACTACCAAGAATAACTTGGCTTCTGGTATGTTGGAGACCACGTCTTAAACCGTCTTCATGGGATAGTGTTGACGTTTAATGGCCTTGTATTTTGGCCTTGAATAATAACAAATCTCTAGGATCCAAACATATTCCTTTGGCTGCCAGGTCTATTTTGATTCGGTAGACCCCAGGTAGGATACCTGAAGTACCAATGATATCGACAAAGTCTAGTAGCTCTGGAGGAACCGATTCACCATCCACTGACAGGATCCCCGCCAGGGAACTCACTGAGCAATGAGGCCAAGGTTCTCAGCAGTCTCCCCAGATATCATGTTCTCCTGATTTAGGTTGACCAGCTCACATGAAGCTTTTACAGACCTCCCCTTGGATTCCAGGGAAAGATCTGTGGAAGCAACCGGCTGAATGATATGGTTGGAGTAGGTTCTACGAATTATATTAGACTTGCGAGGTTCAGTGTTAATCGGTAGTCTTTGAAAATCCCTCAGTGCGAGTACATTGCACCTTGCACCTGTATCAATACGGAAGGTAATGTTCGCAATGCCACAGACACGGACAGTCTGGGACCATTTGTCACCTGCCAGAGGGCCGATGTTGCCAGCCTTATATATCTGAAGAACCTCTGAATTGTTTTCCGGTAGTTGTTCCTTGTTTTCTCCAGCATCGATTAGGTGCGTTTTCCCCAGTCGCTGCCGCATGCAGCACACTAACGTCCAGTGATTCAGGCATTTGCAATAAAAACAGGTGGAGTCCATTGCAGGGCATTTCCCTTTGTTCCACAAATGGCGCACATCTTTGCCACACTTACAGTACACTTTCAATTCGTGCGGCTACAATGACGAGGCACGAGGCTTGGGATGTGATTTCCTCTGAGCTGTAATGGCTCCAACACTCACACAATGCAAATCAAACTGCTGTCCAATCTCCAGAGCCTTTGCTCGTGTCAGTCCTTCACCTTGATCCTGTAACCTTTCCTGCGCCTTAGGTTCATACATCTCAGCTCGCTGTCTGAGCTATCTATCTTTGGGTATAGATCGCTCAGACAGCGAGCCTGCAAACACGACTTGAACATGGTCTCGAAACCGAGTGAATTCTCCAAATAAATCCGCTGCGTCCCAATCGATAGCTGGGTATTCAAAGTTCAGAAACGCCATACCGTATTTATGTATGGTCATTTGCAGGAAAGCAGCGAGTTTAGTTAACTTCTGACTTTATGCAAGATAACTGCTTTATTGTCAGGTCATTTTACATTTTACTTTTACACATTTATACCTTAATAATCCGACTTTTTAAGATCATTTATAACCCTTAAACTCCTGAAGACCTTTACACAATTTCGACTGCTTAGACCCCTCAACTCTTGGACCCGTTAGACCCATTAGACCCCCTATAGACACTTTAGATCCCCTTAGACGAATTAAACCTAATAGACCCTTTGGACCTCTAACTACTGTTGGAACATACCCTTTAGACCTTCAGATCCCTTTTACCTTTGAGACCCCTTTCGATCATTTGTACATTTTAGACCTCTTGGACCCTTTGGACCTTTTTTTTTTTTTTTTTTTCTTTCTTTCTTTCTTTTTTTTTTTTTTTTTTTTTTGTATACAAGATCGAGGCTCGTGAAAAAGCGAACATTAATCACACAGAAAGACAAACCGACACATAAAACATATAACATCGGGAGCGGTAGACAAGATGGGGAGAGAAGGGGAAGGACACAAACACAACATTTGAGAGCAGGGACCGAGAGACATGGAGACATCGAGAGATCTGAGAGAGGGCGAGGGCTTTGGGGGGGGGGGGCATGGGAATGGGGCGGTGGGAGAGGTATAAAACATATGGACACTGCCAGGACTTCCAGGAAAGAAGTTGGAATTTCAAACAAGGTGGATCTGGGGTGAATTAGCGGGGGTAGAAAAGATCAAGGTTTTGGATGGGGGAAGATAAGAGATGGTGGTGAACAGCTGTTTTAAAGACCTGGAGGGAGGAGTGGGATTGAAGGGAGTGAGGGAGTTTGTTCCAGAGGCGGGAGAAAAGAGGAATGAAAGAGTGAAGGTGAGCAGAGAGCCGAGATTTCGGCAGTTTAACCATCAGAGGGTTGCTGGCAGATCTTGTGCGACCTGTAGGAATATTTGGGGGACAGAGCACAGAGAGAGCTGGGGGTGCAAGGCCGGAGAGGAGTCGGTAGAAGACAGAAAGACCACCTACCTGCCTGTGGTGAGTGAGTGAAAGGCCCTCAGAGATAGCTTCATCGCAGGAGATTCCAATAATTCTGAAAGCTTTGGTTACAACAGCATGAAGCCGAGCTAGGTGTGAGGCAGGAGCACCGGCCCATAGGGGAGAACAGTATTCCATTGAGCTGCGGATGAAAGCCTTGTATGTGGTGAGGAGCTCAGGTGTGCCGAGGAAGGACTTCGCACGACGGAGGATGCCCAGTCGGCGACTGGCTTTGGAGGCCAGCTTGGAAATGTGGTTTTCCCAAGAAAGATCATGGCAGATAGTGAGACCCAAAAGCTTGAGCGACAGAACTTCTTGGAGAGGATTGTTGAGAAAGTAGATGGGAGGGTTGTCCAGTCGATCTTTTCGGAGAGACATAGTAAGAGTGTGAGATTTGTCAGGATTGAAAGACATGTTCCACTTGTTTGACCAGTCTGTGATTTTGTCCAAGTCTTCAGAGAGTGAGGAGGCTGCAGACTGCCGATCTGAGGGAAGAGGAATGGAGCGGCAGAGAGTGGAGTCATCAGCAAAGAGATAGAGAGGATTTTCAAGAGAGTCAGAGAGATCATTGATGAAGACCAGAAAAAGCACGGGGCCCAGAACACTGCCTTGGGGAACTCCAGCCTGAACAGGAAGAGGAGATGAGAGAAACCCATTCAGGGCCACACGTTGACGACGACTAGAGAGGAAGTCCGCCAGCCATGCGTGGAGCCATGCGCCAGCCATTTTAAGACCCTTTAGACCTGTTAAAGACTCCTGAAGACCTTCACACTCTTTAGAATGCTTAGGCCCCTTGACCCTTCGACCTTTTAGACCTTTAGACCCAGTAGATCCTCTTTAGACACTTCAGACTCAATCCAGTTAGACCCCATAGAGTTTTAGACCCTTTTAGCCCCTAACTACTATTGGAAATACCCATTAGATCTTTAAACCGCTTTCGACCTCTTAAGATCCTTCTGGAGCCCTAAAGACCCTTTGGACCACTTCGACCTTTTTTAACACATGAGTGAGCTATGGCTCACAATAGAGCTGACACTCATGCCCTCACATACATACCGTACACACAAACATAGACATACTGACGAGATGGGGGGTTGGTTGTGAATACCTCCCCTGTGAGTGATTCCAAGCGATGGCAAGCTATTAAACAATCCAGTGAGGAGAAAGCAAGCAGGCAGACGCACAGCCCTGGCATATAACTTCTTGGCACGACTCACCCGAGTGTCATTGGTAACCCGTCAAGCAACCGAAGCCCTATATCCTCTTGGGGAAAGTGAAATGGCTGGCTGCAACCAACATATGCCAAACAATGATAAATCAGTCACAGAAAATGACAAAAGGGACACAGACCCCTCATAGACTGAGGCTTAAGTCTGTGCTGCCACACCAAGCAGCCGGAATGGGTGCTGAAAAGGATAATGGCTGCACCTTATCCAGTGAGGAAGGGGATCCCTGCCTCACGATAGGACAGAGCTCTGCACAAAAGCAAGAAAAAAAAGGTGTCGCCTATCCTACAACCAACAACTACTAGGTTCCAGACAAATTGGAGAAGATTAAAGGAACAGAGCTGGAGCTTCGAGAAGGAAATCATCCTCCAGTGTAAAGCGCACACTACGCATGAAGCATGGGGGATTAACAGCAAAGGAAAAAGATTCCTGAATCACTTGAATCAAACAAGGCTGGCAACAAAGGTTAAAAGAGTTCCATTAGGGAACGTCATTGCAGTAGCATGAATGAAGAAACGATACTTCACTCAGGAAAGAATAACGGAAATAAATATCAAACAAAGCAAGACACAAAGCATTTGATGACATGAATCAGATGACCCAAGAAGAGAGAATTAAAATGAAGACAAAAAACTGGAGAAAATGAAAAATGGACCTTATTGTGGGCAATGGAGTATGCCAAACGAAGACGCGAGAAAAGAAAGGGTGAACACCTGGCAACAGATATTCCGAAGAATGTGCCCTAATAAAATCAATTTTAAATGGGCAACACTAAATTGAAGTTGTTCACTAAACTCACTGAATGCACAACTCAGAATAAGAGATGAACAAACTGATGAGGCAATAAGAAATAATTGGTCACCCATAGATGGTGCACTACCATCAACACCAAAATGAAATGAGGGGACATATATATGGGATGAGATTCCCAGAGTACAACTCACAAAGAAAAGGAACAACCAACAGAACTTACAGGTAATGAGCAGGAAGTAGAACAGTAAGAGAGGAGAGCAGAAGCAGATGGGATTTTAAGTTTAATCCCAATAACAGAGACAGAGATTGGGCAACAGATTGGAGAATTGAATCAGGAAACAAAATTGGAAACTCCACAACGTGATTAAAGATTGACAAAAGCAAACACTGCAGCAGCACCTCGAGAGAAGGAACAACTCAAAGTCACTAACAACTCAAATAGCACCTTTTCAAACAAAACAAATAAGAGCAACAAATATGGATCACAATGAGGAGGAGGAGGAGAATAATGGGTATCCTTAATAAATTGTATCCTTAATAAATGCACGCAAGTATACAAAGTTAACCCCAAAATAGTCACACTGATAGAGAAAGCCATGATGCTCTAGAATACAATGCTGATACTACCTCACTTGGAAGCAAAGATTGAAATCCCAGGAGTAAAGATACGATGTGGTATCTTACAAGGTGACAGCCTTTCCCCCCTCCTGTTTGTCTGGCTCTGGTTCCACTGAGTAACCTCATAAATGAACAAGGACATGGATACAATCTAACGTGCAACAGAAAAATGACCAAAATAACCTAGAAAGTTGACACATCTACTATACATAGACGATCTAAAACTGTTTGCACCGAATAATAACAAATTGGCAGATCAACTTAAACTAGTAAAGTGCTACTCGGAGGACATTCAAATGGAATTTAGTCTTGGCAAATGTACCAACTGCATATTTCTGTCTGGTGAAACAAAAAGAACAAAATATCTCAATCGATGAAAGTACAACAAAACAGGAACTAGAAAACAAAGCATCCTACAAATACCTTGGAATAGAAGGCCCCCACATACAACACAAAAAAATGCGTAAAATAATCATCAAAGAGTACCTGCACAGAATAACACCAATTCTGACGTCATCCCTCTGTCCAATGAACAAAATCAAAGCTACAAACCAACATGTAGAACCGGTATTCCAGTATAGCTGTGCAATTATAAACTGGCCACAATTGGAGATCAACAACTTAGACACTAAAACAAGGAAACTTCTAACTATTCATAAGCTATTCTCAAAAAACAATACATCCCCAGGTTTTACTTGCCAAGATGAAGAGGAGGAGGAGGAGGCAGTCTGATGGAGCTTCACCAAGTGCACAGAACAATGTGTGTTGGATTAGCGGAGTATGGGAAAGGCTCAACAGACTATCGAATGGGGTTTGTGCACGAACAAGAAAACAACAAATCAGAAATGGTATCCTTAATCCATTTAGCAAAAAACTTCCAAAAACAGGTGCAAGTGCAGGATACTACACAGGAAAATAAAACAAACAAATACAGCCCCAATTATTGCAAAGAGGAAAAAGGAAAAATACAAAAAGAAATATTAGTCTAGTAGGAAGACTAGGTCCCTCTGCACCCCCCGGAGATATACTTCTAATCAGTGTTTCTAGATTGGAAAAAATGTGTAGAAAATGACTAGCTATGGCCCCAAGCTGAAAAAATGTCCCACATACCATTTTTATGCAAATTACTGCTGCAAATTTTATGCAAAATTATGCAAATTTTATGCAAATTTTTGATGAGGAGTAGAGTTGAGGGGTCTTTGAGGGCTTCATCGAGGTGCTCTCGGTTGCAAGACTGGGTCATTCTGAGAAGCACAGCAGGGTCAGAGATCATGATGTTCTCCTCCTCAGTGAATCTCTCCATCAACAGCCTCTCCATTGCCTCACACACTGTTTTGAGGCAAAAGAGGGACTTTGCGTAGGCCTTTCCACTGAGAACACCTTTGAGAGATCCACTTGTTACTAGTTGTGCCTCAAAGAGAATCTCTGCATATCCAGAACCACGCATCTTGTGTCCAGTGAGCATCCCGATGTAGTTCATGGATGTGTGGAAGGGTCCAATCGTTACTACATGACTAGCAAATTCATTTGGCCAGCGCCAGATGATGGGAAGGGCTTTCATGCAGACACCCAGATCAAATGTATTCAGGACCCATCTCTGACCCACCTCAGCAGTTGCTGCCTCGGAACGCTTCAGTAGCTCACGAACAACTGCGTTGTCTGTGATCGGTTGGTGGATAGGCGTGCAGTAGTCGACTGTTGATTTGCTGGGTGGGGGAGAACCAGTTGCAGAGGTGAAACCCCCTAGCCCAGGCACAGGCTGCAGGCCATTGCCATGCCATGCAGGCACCAGGCACAGACCGATCACAGACAACGCAGTTGTTCGTGAGCTACTGAAGCGTTCCGAGGCAGCAACTGCTGAGGTGGGTCAGAGATGGGTCCTGAATACATTTGATCTGGGTGTCTGCATGAAAGCCCTTCCCATCATCTGGCGCTGGCCAAATGAATTTGCTAGTCATGTAGTAACGATTGGACCCTTCCACACATCCATGAACTACATCGGGATGCTCACTGGACACAAGATGCGTGGTTCTGGATATGCAGAGATTCTCTTTGAGGCACAACTAGTAACAAGTGGATCTCTCAAAGGTGTTCTCAGTGGAAAGGCCTACGCAAAGTCCCTCTTTTGCCTCAAAACAGTGTGTGAGGCAATGGAGAGGCTGTTGATGGAGAGATTCACTGAGGAGGAGAACATCATGATCTCTGACCCTGCTGTGCTTCTCAGAATGACCCAGTCTTGCAACCGAGAGCACCTCGATGAAGCCCTCAAAGACCCCTCAACTCTACTCCTCATCAAAAATTTGCATAAAATTTGCATAATTTTGCATAAAATTTGCAGCAGTAATTTGCATAAAAATGGTATGTGGGACATTTTTTCAGCTTGGGGCCATAGCTAGTCATTTTCTACACATTTTTTCCAATCTAGAAACACTGATTAGAAGTATATCTCCGGGGGGTGCAGAGGGACCTAGTCTTCCTACTAGACTATATCAGCAGATAGACTCTGACAAATGAGAGAATGACAAAAGAGCAGGAAGATTCAAAAAAGAGTGTCACAGAACAGTGATCGACAAGGAAGGATCATTGGAATGGCTAAGAGGTCAAATCAATGAGGATGGAGACCGAGTCATCATAAATGCCCAAGACCAGGGACACTACACTAATGGCTTTAAGAAAACTAGCAAAGGTACCGGTCCTACGGGCAGGGCTTCAATTGGGAGGCCCAAATGAAAAGGCAAAATATCAGAAATTGAAGGTTTTTTTATTTTTAAAACTGTTTATATAAACATCCGTTAAATCATATCACACGCAAATCATCAAAATCTAAACAGTATTTGTAGAATTTCAATAAAAGCCACATCACTGTTCATATCGGTAAATATTATTCCATCGTGTTTGGAAAAACTGGAAAATTGGAAAAATTGGAAATTGGAAAAAAAATTGGAAAAACAATATAGCCTATTTTACTCCAGGAGGTCCCAGGATTACCAACGCAAAATGTCGTTGCGATCGCTTCAGCCGTTTTTGCGGTACCTGGGAACAGACGGACAGACAGACAGACATTTGGTGAATTATAGTAAGATGGTGGAATTGAGCCAATCAGACAAATGCAGGTTTTGTGGAGTAGAAACATAAAGTACCAGTCACCTCCTTCCAGGATATTTAAAAAAAACTCATGTCAGAACAGTTGTACACAGAAAGACATGTCAGCATCTGTAAAGTAATCCACTGGCACATCTGCAAACATTTCAACATTCTGGTTCCAGAACAATCATGGAAACACAAACCAAACTCGATCTCTGAAAAATGAACACATCGTGCTTACGCATGACAAGATGATCCCATCATTGCAGGCATAGCATTGCATCCGTACATAGTGCTCAAACACAAAAAGTAAAATACAGTACTTTTGATTGGGTTTCAGTACCCAATGACTTTGGACTAAATGCTTCAGAAACCAAGAAAATGATCAAATACCAGGATCTGAAAACTGAGGCCAAGAGGTCTTGGAGAATTGAAGAAAGCTGAAATTATACCAATCATAGTCAGAGCAACAGGGATGATCAAGAAAACCCTTACTGGGCACTTAAAAAGCATTCTGGTAAATATCACTACAAACGAGCTACAAGTGAAGGCTGTCAGAGGTTCAGTTAGGATTCCAAAAAGAGCCCTTGGAACAAAGATATGAGAATGAAGTTTCACAATCTGGTTCATGAATAATGATTCTTTACCGAAAAAGAAGGTGGAAATTTTGACTTCTGGGAGCTTCCACCTCCTTAAACCCACAAATGGAGATAACAACCAACGAGACTAACACTTGTGCTAGCTCAGCCACTGAGCTTGGGGTTTTAGGGTTTTATCAAGGCGGGGGAGAAGGTCTATCTCAATTCATGAGGGGTGCTAGCTCGGCTACTCGTCATGCTCGCCAACTTGTGTGAAAAAAAAACGGATCAAGGAAAGGCAAGAGGCTAAACAGCAATTATACGATTACAAGCACAAAGTTGACAAGCCCTCAAAGTTGCTCAGCCCCTGCCACACGTGCTCATGTATAACCTGACCCCTGCGGTACACCTGTCCTTGAGTC
The DNA here is from genome assembly GCF_964187855.1 of Myxine glutinosa. Lineage (NCBI taxonomy): Eukaryota > Metazoa > Chordata > Myxini > Myxiniformes > Myxinidae > Myxine > Myxine glutinosa. The sequence goes on from NC_136261.1 coordinate 326,911,212, forward strand.
TGTTCAAATTAACGTGAGTGTTGAGGATTTGATTTTTTAGCCACAGTAAATAAAGGCTCCAAACGTTGCACCTTGCAGCTGCTCTCACTAATGATAAATATCACAGCACGACAACAAGCACTTCGAGTGCACGTGTGGCGTATAGAAAGAGCTCACCTTGTGCCAACAGGTGAGCCGAGCAGGACCTGCCTGGGTGTGCTGCACGCCGGCACGGGTTCACGATGCGTTCGGTGACTTTGCTGTACGCGAAGGCGACGAAGCACCAATTTGCTTGCACCAGGCTTCGCTCACTGCACGCAAAACGGCGCTCCTCGCCTTGTCGGCAGTCCCAGCACCCTCCCTTTTGCCCCCCCCCCCCCCCCTCCGAGTAAACCCCACCACACTCACCCTCCCACAACCTGTAACTCAAGCTTCTCTCCATTCTATGCTGCCTATTAATTTATCTCTTAATAACTCGTCCATAATTTTTCTTAATATCATGTTATATCGCTTTTCTCCCGATCCCTCAATGGTGAAGAATCGCTTAAAATTAAATAATCCTCGTATCCGAATCCATATTCAGATCTTCACCAAAATCGAATCGATTCATCCTTGTCAGACACCCAATCGGTCCACCACGTTTCGTCCAAATCCGTCGATAACCTTTTGAGATATCCTGCTATGTATCGGTTTTATACCCACCACTCAATGGTGAAGAATCACTTAGAAATTAAATAATTATCGAATCCGAATCCATATTCAGATCTTCACCAAAATCAAATCGATTAGTCCTTGTCACACACACACAACCTGTCCACCAAGTTTCGTCCAAATCCGTCCACAACTTTTTGAGATATTCTGCTATATATCGGTTTTGGCCATATCTACCAATGGTGAAGAATCACTTTTAAAAATTCTACTCGCCGGATCCGAATCCGGATCTTCACCAAAAATCGAATAATTTCGTCGTTCTCACATACGCTACTTCTCTGCCAAATTTCTTCCGAATCCGTCCACAACTTTGAGATATTTTGTTCACAGACAGACAAACAAACAAACAAACAGACAGACAGACAGGGGTGAAAACATAACCTCCATCCACCTTTGGTGGCAGAGGAAACTAGAACGACACTCAGTAGAGAGTATACCTCCGCCTGGTTGGTCATATCACTCAATGGTGAAGAATCAAAATTGTCAAAAATTTAATAATTCTCATATCGTAATCCATATTCAGATCTTCACTAAAATTGAATCGATTCTTCCTCGTCACACACCCAACCGGTCCACCAAGTTTCGTCCAAATTCATCCATAACTTTTTGAGATATCCCGCAATGTATAGTTTTTGGCCCCATCTCCCAATGGTGAAGAATCACTTCAGAAATTAAATAATTCTCATATCCGAATCGATACTCAGATCTTCACCAAAATCGAATCCATTTGTTCTTGTCAGACTCCCAACCGATCCGCCAAGTTTCGTCCAAATCCATCAATAACTTTTTGAGATATCCTGCTATGTATCGTTTTTGGCCCCATCCCCTAATGGTGAAGAATCACTTAATAGCTGGATCCGAATCCGGATCCTCACCAAAATCTAATCATTTCGCCCATGTGACATACGCTACATCTCTGCCAAATTTCGTCCGAATCTGTCCACAACTTTGAGATATTTTGTTCACAAACAAACAAATGAAAAATCAAAGACCGAGGACTTGCCGGAATGTACTTTTTTTTTTTATCGGCCATTTTGGATCAAGTTTTTCGGTTTTTCCAAGATTGCGGCCGAACCACGTGACCGATGACGTCATCGTTATTTGTTTTCTAAACTAATTTATTCCTAGATTATGCTCAAGAAATTTCATCTTAATCAGATGAAGTTTTGTACTTGTCGAATTATGACGTCATAATGGAGGCCTTTTATTTTTTTTATTTTTTTTTGTATACAACATCGAGGCTCGTGAAAGAGCTAACATTAATCACACAAAAAGTCAAACCGACACATAAAACGCAAAATAAGGGGAGCGGTAGACAAGATGGGGAGAGAGGGGGAAGGACACAAACACAACATTTGAGAGCAGGGACATCGAGAGAACTGTGGGAGGGAGAGGGCTTGGGGGGAGGTGGGAGAGGTATAAAACACAAGGACACTGCAAGGACTTCCAGGAAAGAAGTTGGAATTTCAAAAAAGTGAATCTGGGGTGAATTAGTGGGGGTAGAAAAGATCAAGATTTTGGATGGGCGAAGATAAGAGATGGTGGTGAACAGCTGTTTTAAAGACCTGGAGGGAGGAGTGGGATTGAAGGGAGTGGGGGAGTGGGGGAGTTTGTTCCAGAGGCGGGATAAAAGGGGAATGAAAGAGTGAAGGTGAGCAGAGAGCCTAGATTTTGGCAGTTTAACCATAAGAGGGTTGCTGGCAGATCTTGTGCGACCTGCAGGAATATTTGGGGGACAGAGCCCAGAGAGAGCTGGGGGAGCAAGGCCGGAGAGGAGTCAGTAGAAGACAGAAAGACCACCAACCTGCCTGCGGTGAGTGAGTGAAAGGCCCTCAGAGGTAGCTTCATCGCAGGAGAGTCCAATGATTCTGAAAGCTTTGGTTAAAGCGGTAGAGGCCTTGAGCCAAGAGAGTTAAAAAATGGGCACAGTCTATTCCAGGGCAAGACAAATATGTGTGTAAAGTATGGCGATTATATGTGCAACGGTGTAGACGTAGTACTGCGCACAAACCGACAGACAAACAGACAAACCAACCAAGCAACCAACCAACTTGCCGGAATCTTTTCCAGCAAGTAACAAACAGGGGTGAAAACATAACCTCCATGCATCCACCTTTGGTGGCGGAGGTAATAATCTCCCATCTTGCATTGTTCGATCGACAAGGCGTGATGGATCATGTCCAACTCATGGTCGGAAGGTTGGTGGGTTGAGGTTTTTGAGTCCCGATACATGTCTTCGCTTTATCCTCAAGCTTCCTTTTGGTCAAGCAATTTTTCTTCTTCAACGGGGTGGCATGGATGCGTGCTGGTAGTTCGGGCCGAGGGGTGCATGCACAAGGATGCAGGGAATAGGTGGTGTATGCAGGGGTGTATGCAGGAGGTGTATGCAGGGAATAGGTGCGAAAAGGGGTTGGGGAGGGTACATATTATGATCAATCATGCATTCATACACAGAGATAAACAAGAACAGCCTACACACCGAACTTTGGTGCAGGAGGAGACTCGGCTTATCATGCCTGCAATGCACCAATCCCAATATCATCACCCATCCACGCACAAGCTACCTACAGTACACACACAAAAATATTCCCATACACTTATATCTCCAATTCATACAGGTACCCATCAAAATCCCATTTAAATGTATCCACCCCTCCACTGCCACTTCCTTTACAGGAAGACCATTTCATGCATTAACCATTCTCCAACTGAACGACCCCAGCCTGAAAACTGCCGTAACTCTCATGCTATGGACCCTGGTCCAGCACTGTCCACTCCGCTGTAAAACTCCACTGCACCTACCATGTCTGGTCCACATAAATCATTATTTTAAACATCTCAATCAGATCCCCTTGCAATCTCCTCCTTTCCAATGCATAAAGGGAGTCCTATCTCCATCAAACGTTCATCATAGCCTCGCCCAGCTAGCCCTGGAATCAATCTAGTAGCTCTCTGCTGGCTGTACTCTACGCTATGGCAGCCCTAACCTTCCTCAGACATGGTGACCAAAACTGCACACAATATTATAGATGGCCTTATTAAATTCCCACAAAGCATTATTAAACACAACCTCTTATGTTATAATTTATCCCTCCAGAAATACAACCTAAAACCCTGTTTGCTTTACCAAGAGCTGCCTGGCACTACCCTGTCTTCTTAACCCTGTATATATTACCACCCCAGATCCTTTTCTTGTAGGACATGCTCCAAGACTCTCTACTTGCATCATGTAATCGCTATTTTAATTATTCTTACCCGTCCCTATTTTTCATTTTTAGCCCCGTTGGACTTGGTCCGAAACGGGGGCTTATGGATTGGGTCCAGTCCATCCGTGCGTCCACAACCATATCTCGGAGATTTGTGGACCAATTTTGTTCATAGTCCATGAGCTAGAGGGGCCCACCTAGCACCCGCCCACCCCCCCCCCCCCCCCCCCCACCAATCAACGAAACTATATTTTTTTGAAACTTTGAAATGTACTGTTCAAGAAATTATATGTTAACATGCGATAAATTGGGACTCAGTATGGATTTTGAGAGACTGAAAGTTGCTATTTCCTCTGTTAGGATGGTATATTGGTTATACTGTTAATCTGTTATGTATATATTGTTATATTGTTATGATGGTATATTGGTTATACTGTTATGTATATATTGTTATATTGGTATATTGGTTATACTGTTATGTATATATTGTTATATTGTTATGATGGTATATTGGTTATATTGGATGTTATGATGGTCATACACGATGGTATACATAAGCAGCAGATTTTGTTTTTTAATCCAACCAAAGATGGCTGACTGGCGGCCTTTAACTACAGTGCATTCAGAAAGTATTCAGACCCCTTCACCTTTTTCACATGTTGTTATGTTGCAGCCTTATGCTAAAATCGTTTAAATGCATTTTTTCCCTTATAAATCTACACTCAATACCCCATAATGACAAAGAGAAAACAGGATTTTAGAAAGTTTTGCAAATTTATTTCAAAAAAAAAATTGAAATATCACATTCACATAAGTATTCAGACCCTTTGCTATGACACTTGAAATTTAGCTCAGGTGCCTCCCATTTCTCTTGATCATCGTTGAGATGTTTCTGCACCTTGATTGGGATCCACCTGTGGTAAATTCAATTGATTGGACATGATTTGGAAAGGCACACCCCTGTCTATATAAGGTCTCACAGCTGACAATGCATATCAGAGCAAAAACCAAGCCACGAGGTCGAAGGAACTGCCTGCAGAGCTCAGAGACAGGATTGTGTCGAGGCACAGATCTGGGGAAGCCTACAAAAAAAATCTCTGCTGCATTGAAGGTTCCCAAGAGCACAGAGGCCTCCATAATTCTTAAATGGAAGAAGTTTGGAACAACCAGGACTCTTCCTCGAGCTGGCCGCCCGGCCAAACTGAGCAATCTGGGGAGAAGGGCCTTGGTAAGAGAGGTGACCAAGAACCCGATGGTCACTATGGCTGAGCTCCAGAGATCCTGTGTGGAGATGGGAGAAACTTCCAGAAGGACAACCATCACTGCAACACTCCACCGATCTGGGCTTCATGGCAGAGTGGCCAGACGGAAGCCAAACAGTTCAATCTTGGTTTCATCAGACCACAAATTCTTGTTTCTCACAGTCTGAGAGTCCCTTAGGTGCTTTTTTGCAAACTCCAAGCGGGCTTTCATGTGTCTTTCATTGAGGAGAGGGACAAAAATCCACTCATCACCTTAACAGCTACTATCCAAAAACAGTCGCCCTGGTAAATCAAAAGGACTGAGAACATATACCTGAGAACTTATACCCCCCCTCCCCCCCAATGTACATAATTAATACTCACTTGTACATATATTGATGCACGTACTGGTTGTTAACTGTATCAATAGGAGTGGGTTCTACTCTTCTATTTGTAGAATTGTTTCAATAAAAATGACATATGTAAGATACATGGGTTGATTGTTTTCACCAGTTTAATCTTAACTCGTTCCTACAACTCTACACTCGATCTGGGTGAAAATGTACGTTAAATTAATTTTTGGGGATAGTGGCCATATTGGTAATATGCAAATTAGAGTGCTCTAGATAGATTCAATCATATCAATCTGAGTACTCCAATGTGTTTGTAATGCTCAAAAAGCATAAAATAGACACCAAGTTTGCCAAGAGTCAAGTTATGGTAAAACTCATTTTCGGGTAGTCGCCATCTTGGAAATATGCAAATTAGGGGTCCAGACACACCCAATCGTAAAGATAAGCATTCCAACGTGTTTCTAATGGTCAAAAAACATAAAATAGACACCACGTTTGTATTTGGAGCTCATCTGGATCAAAAGTTATAGCCGAAACGTTGATCGGGCGGCGGCTATATTGGATTTGGCCACCATGGTGACCCCGGGGGTCGCCGGCTCGGGCGCTCTCGCTAAATCATTAGAGCATGCCCTGAGTTACATCTGGGCCAAATTTGGTGCTTTTAGAGTGATTTGCACGAAAACATCCCTCAGGCCCTCGACTACATGGAATGATTTTGTTCAAACTTGGCACAAGCACAGTATATGATGGCATACACGTGCACCTTAAATTATTTTGCGTTCTGAATAAAAATGGTAGCCTGGTGGCCATTTTAGTTGTAAAAAAAAAAATCGATATTGAACACGTCCTCATCCATTTGTCAGGCATACATTTAGTGATCTTCTTCAATCTTTGCACACAGATCATGAACTAGAACGCCACTCAGTAGAGCGCATACTCCCACCGTGGGTTTAGATGGAATAATACGTTTTGTTTCACATCCCCTCTCTCCAAAACAATAAATGAAAAAGAAAGTAGGCCCGAACTGTCAGAGAATTTATTTTGATACATCTCGGAATTAGAGGAGAAAAACATCATTTAAGAATAAGAATAAAAGCTTTAATGCAGTAAAACAGAAAAAATCTTTCCCAAAAAAATTTCCTGGATCCAGAATAATATCCTTCAGCTTCACCAAAACTAATCAATTCTTCCTTATCCCAAGGGCAATCATCCCAACAACTTTCATCCAAATCCGTTCAGAACTTTTCCAGATATCTTGTTCACAAACACATGAACATACGAACGAACACACACACACACACACACACACACACACACACACACACACACACACACACACACACACACACACACACACACACACACACACGCACACACGCACACACGCACACACGCACACACACGCGAATGCATTACTCCCTGGCAGGAGTAATAAACCTGAAAATCGCAGAGCCAGAACCAGAATTATTTATTTGGTCTGGGAAGCCCACACGAGGTTTCTTCTTCTTCAGCCTCCCACAACCCTGGGTGAATATGCGATCTTTTTTTAAAAAGTTGTAATTTTGCCAAATCTGTTTTATTCATTTGTTAATATACCTCAGCCATTGACAAATCTGGAACTAAGTCTTTATAAGTTCATCAAATACTGACACCGCGATTGACATTCGCTGAGCTAAATGTTGATATCTCTTTTGAGGTAAAAAAAAAAAAACCAAAAAAAAAAAAACAGTTTTAAAGCATTATATGTATCAAACGATACATTTTATGAAATGGGGAAACCTAATACACACTTTGGTGGTTTTAAAATGACAGAATATGTCTTTATTAGAAAAGAAAATATTAACATTGAAGACGACGCTGCTAAATAAAAATACACCGCTCTAACGCATAACCACGAGTTTAAACTACATTTACAACAAATATGAAAACTATTTTCATATCACAATGTTAAATATAGAATATATAGAAGATAATGTTGAAAAAAATGAGCCCTATCTTCCAATGGTAAGAAAAATCCTTCAAAAAAATTCCTGGATACGGAATAATATCCTGAGCTTCACCAAAAACTAATCAACACACACACACACACACACACACACACACACACACACACACACACACACACACACACACACACACACACACACACACACACACACACACACACACACACACACACACACACACACACACACACACACACACACACACACACACACACACACACACACACACACACACACACACACACACGAGTGAATGCATTACTCCCGTACATATGCATGCCATTTGTTTTTCGAGATCAGATCAAAGATGGCTGACTGGCAGCCATTTTGTTACTTAATCGTGTCCCTAACAATTTCTCGACATGCATGGACCAACTTTGTTCAAACACGGCACAAAGACAACACCCTTAATGGTTCTATCTTGTTCTTGAAACATTAGGCTTTAATAAATAATTTGAAACTTTTTAATTTGAAATAAATAATTTGAAAATAAATAATTTTAATAAATGAATAAACGACACACATATGAAACGTTAGGCGTTCGGCTTTAATAAATTAATTTCCTCCCCGGTGTGCTACCTTTTACTAATATACTGTACACACACACACACACACACACACACACACACACACACACACACACACACACACACACACACACACACACACACACACACACACACACCACCACCTTCTAAAAACCAAATTATGGAGATAATAGTCGACACACATACACAAGTAAAAGGACGGAGAACATTTGAAAATGGCCTAGATTTGTCATATAACAAGTAAACAAAAAAACAATTCATTTGAGGTTCCGGGAGAAGCTCTGGGTTTTCACCCACAAATTGAGGATGGCAACATAGACAAATGAGCAAGCAAGTATTTGTTTTTGTGAAGAGACACTGATTTTGGAACAAAGAGAATCAAGAGACATTTTTCATTTGTGAAGCTCTTATCAAGGAAATTGATCAACATGAAACAGCCAGCGTGAAGCATAAAAGGCCAACATATTTGTATTCCCAGATGGAAACAGTTGTGATCAATATGTGAGAGATGGTTATCCATCATCCTACCAGTCTCGGCGGACCCCAGTCCTAAATTTTGATGTGATATTTCTTTATTAGTTGCACAATGTATTTCATGAATTCGTTTGTTTACCTATATATGCCAGTAATAAATTTGCATGACGTTTTAAGATTTGTCTGCTGAACCAGTCCACTCAATCAAAACATAAGCTGCAAGGTCATTGCTGATTTAGCTCCTCTTTGTTTTCACTTTAATTTGCACTTGCTGGAGCAGACAGACTCAGCGGGGAGTCTTTGCTCAATATACCCCAAATTTTTGTTTTCCACTTATTATTTATTACCTACTTTATTTTGTTATTTATTCTTTCCCATCATAGGCCATTTCACAATAGGGTAAACGTCCCTCAAATGCAATTTCCATGCAACAAGAATGGGGATTACTTGAAATCAATTTATATGAGTTCCAAATACTTATGCGAGTCAGAATCACCTTATCCCCACATGCACTCTGTGCTCATAACTATTTTTAATGAGTGGTTTATGAAAAGTCATAGAAACAACTGGAAAATGGCCAATATGGAAACCATACTTGTTACAAAATGTTATATTTGAATAGTTAAATGGCTGTCGAAGTGGTTGTGTGGAAGTACTTTTCTACTTTATTTATGACATAACCTGGACAAAACTCAACCAAATTCATTTCATATGACAAAAAGTAGTTCATGGTTTTTCGAAAATGGAATGAATATGAAAATATTTCATTTTAAAAAGTGTAAGAGACGTGTTCGGCTTGAATTAAAATTAAATTGTTGTCTTTTTAAATTGGGAATATGTAACATAAAAGTTGTTGATTGTTTTTAGGTCATCTCGTCTCAATTCTTGAAGAGATGAGCTTATAAAATGGGTCGCTATGTCCGGATTCCTGTCCGTCCAGTCGTCGGTATGTTAACTTTTTGCTATTTTTGCTACTCCTCCCTTATCATCTGGCTGATTGTTCTGAAACTTGACACATGAATACAAGACAGTAGCCCCCACAATCGCTCAGGCTTGGATTTTTCGATTTCAGATCATATGGGCTCCTGGGTGGGAGAGTGGAAGCGGGTTAGCCATTGAAACTTCGGATCCCGACTCATCCCTTATTTGCCAACCGATTGCTCTGAAACCCGACAGCCCTTCTTCTCGATGGTCCGCAGGATCGCTCGGTGTTCGATTTTTTTTTTTTTTTCTATTTCGCATTTTTCGAATTTGGATCACGGAGGCTCCCGAACTGGAACTAGGGATCGCAGCACGTCCCTTATTTACCAAACAATTAATCCGAAGCCCGATATATCCATTCCACTCGAAGGTCCACAGGATTGCCCAGTCTTAGATTTTTTGATTTCGGATTTTTCGAATTCAGATCATGGGGCGCCCAGGAGAGAATCTTGTTTCTCACAGTCTGAGAGTCCTTTAGGTGCTTTTTTGCAAACTCCAAGCGGGCTTTCATGTGTCTTTCACTGAGGAGAGGCTTCCGTCTGGCCACTCTACCATAAAGCTCAGATCGGTGGAGTGTTGCAGTGATGGTTGTCCATCTGGAAGTTTCTCCCATCTCCACACAGGATCTCTGGAGCTCAGCCAGAGTGACCATCGGGTTCTTGGTCACCTCTCTTACCAAGGCCCTTCTCCCTTGATTGCCCAGTTTGTCCGGGCGGCCAGCTCTAGGAAGAGTCCTGGTTGTTCCAAACATCTTCCATTTAAGAATTATGGAGGCCACTGTGTCTTGGGAACGTTCAATGCAGCAGAAATTTTTTTGTAGGCTTCCCCAGATCTGTGCCTCGATACAATCCTGTCTCTGAGCTCTGCATGCAGTTCCTTCGACCTCATGGCTTGATTTTTGCTCTGATATGCATTGTCAGCCATGAGACCTTATATAGACAGGTGTGTGCCTTTCCAAATCATGTCCAATCAATTGAATTTACCACAGGTGGACTCCAATCAAGGTGTAGAAACATCTCAAAGATGATCAAGAGAAATGGGAGGCACCTGAGCTAAATTTCAAGTGTCATAGCAAAGGGTATGAATACTTATGTCAATGTGATATTTCAGTTTATTCTTTTTAATAAATTTGCAAAACTTTCTAAAATCTTGTTTTCCCTTTGTCATTATGGGGTATTGAGTGTGGATTGATGAGGGAAAAAATGAATTTAAACGATTTCAGCATGAGGCTGCAACATAACAAAATGTGAAAAAAGTGAAGGGGTTTGAATACTTTCTGAATGCACTGTATATATATATGTGTGTGTATGTATATATATATATATATATATATATATATATATATATATATATATATATATATATATATATATATATATATATATACAGTGAAACCTTGACTTACGAGTGCACCAACTTACGAGTTTTCCGAGATACGAGCCGTCGCTCGGGCGGTTTATTGCTTTGAGATGCGAGCCAAGATCTGAGTTACGAGCTTACGCCACCCGCCACCAAGTGGGTTCCGGTCACGTGGTTATCTTGCCGTGCAAGCATCTCTGCCGTATATCGCTGCTGCTTTGTTTTCGCATTTTGGTTATTTTGGAGCTTACGCCACCCGCCACCAGGTGGGTTCAGGTCACGTGGTTATCTTGCCGTGCAAGCATCTCTGCCGTATATAGCTGCTGCTTTGTTTTCGCATTTTGGTTATTTTGGAAAATTTCTTAGTTTTAACCATGGGTCCTAAGAAATTGAGTGCCAAGGGCAGTACTGAGAAGAAGAAGAGGATGATGTGCTTGGATATAAAACACGCAATCGTCGAAAAACATGAGCGAGGTGTGCGTGTTGTCGACTTGGCGAGGCAGTACGATCGTAGTACTTCTACGATATGTACGATTTTGAAGCAGAAGGAGTCGATAAAGGCTATAACGCCAGCCAAGGGCGTTACGATTATTTCAAAGCTCCGGACCTCTATCCATGAAGAGATGGAGAAGTTGTTGTTTGTGTGGTTGACGGAGAAGCAGCTCGCAGGAGATACCGTGACCGAGAACATCATGTGTGAGAAGGCCCGAGACATTTACGGGGATTTGGTGCAGCAGGCGGCGGGAACATCAACGGACGAGGCATCGGAAGTCATTCAAAGCCAGTCGGGGATGGTTTGATAATTTTAAGAAGACGACCGGCATTCACTCCGTCGTCAGGCATGGTGAGGCAGCAAGCTCAGATGTGAAGGCAGCTGAAGATTTTATTATAACTTTTGCCGAACTGATAGAAGCCGAACGATACATCCCCCAGCAAATCTTCAACTGTGACGAGACAGGGCTCTTCTGGAAAAAGATGCCGAGGACCACGTATATAACGGCAGAGGAGAAGAGCATGCCAGGCCACAACTTGTTCAGAGTGCCGGCGATAGCTCGCCTTCTCTTTGTGGAAAACACGGTGAGATCCTTAACATCCAACAACTAATGGGACGCAAACGGGGCGCCCAGTTTGGCGGTACACACATTGATGAATCACCCTGCCTGTGATTCACCCATGACAGGTTATAGCTGGGTCGGGATTCAAACCCAGGCTGGACAGTTTAGAGTCAAGTGTGCGTACCTCCAGTACAGGCCATCCTGCCAACTTGTATGCTGCATACAGGTGAAATATAAAGCGCGAGATATTTTTATATATACTGTATATTTAAAAAAAAATTGGTGTGGTTTTTGGCGGGCTGGAACGGATTAATAGCATTTCAATGCATTTTAATGGGGAAATTTAATTTGAGAAACGAGCAAATTGAGTTACGAGCTCGGTCACAGAACGAATTAAACTCGTAAGTCAAGGTTTCACTGTATATATATATATATATATATATATATATATATATATATATATATATATATATAGTAACGGATTTGGGAAACCGTGCACTGTGTGTAATTCATTGTAAATATACCCCCATTGTAAATAATGTAATGATTCCTGTAAATACCTCCATTCATGTAAAGATCAAAGGTCATCCTTTAGTTAGTCCATCGCACACATGTAGGCCACCATAGAACCTCTCTATAGTTATTTCTTTATTATGTGTATCAGTTAAGGCCGTCTCCACTAGTTGACCTTGCGCTGCACCAAATGAAATAAGATAGAGCCCCATTGCCAACTGCATTGCCTCCATTGCCAACTGAATTGCCTGCATTACCAACTGCATTCGCCGCCATTCAACATGTGCTCCAACTCGGAGAAGAAGGGCGTGGCCCCACCTCGTCATCAAGGGTGGAGCCCCCGAATGACCAACCAGAGATCAGGGGTATGGCTTGAGAGGCGTGACCAAGAAACATCGAGCAGGTTCGTGAAGATTCGAGGGTGTGGCCTATATAACCCGTTGCGTGGAGCCCCCACCGGAGTTTAGGAGTTCCGTGGCAAGCAGTTCTGCAAGAGAGTTTGGGGGAGGTGCTTGCCCAAGTGGCGGTCCTGCTGAGAGCTTCGGAGGACGTACGAGGCCTGAGAGACGCTGCCCCTGCACGTGAAGCCCTGACACGCAAAAACCTGCTGTGTGAACCAGATTGCGGGGGAGTCGGCGGCCGTTCGCCTCCAGCCTGCCGTTCTGCCCGGACCTGAACCTTCCTCTCCTTCCAGCCATTCGTTCCTGCCTTCATTCCCCATTCGTGTGAGTCTGTTCGTTTGTCCTGTGGGTTTAAGTAAAGCTGTATAAGTAAGAATGCCCTGTGTATCTGCTTCTTCCTCTTCCCTGTAAATTGCTTCGTTCTTCTTTTCTTCTTTGGGTGTGTAAATAATAATAAATATCCGTTCCTCCATTCTTTGATTTCTTTTTTCTCATCGGATCGCTTTAGAGATTTCCCAATTGAGTTCCTGTGGTGCGATTTCGGCCAACGCTTTATGAATCGGGTTTGGTCCCTTGATAAACGGCTCGAACCGCAGGCTGCTAAAACCGCTCGGCAAAATACCATCTCGTCCGTGGTTTCGAGCAGAATTACCCACCTGCCTTGTGGAGGGATTGGCGGGGGTGTACGGGAATCCCTTGACCAATCGCCTCGGCCAATCCCACCCCACAGGGGAGCTTCAGGATCGGAGACGGCCAGTGCAAATAGAAGGGGGATTAACCTCGCCCCCCCCCCCCTTGCTAAGGGGAGCGCCGTCCCCGTAACAATATATATATATATATATATATATATATATATATATATATATATATATATATATATATGTTTGTGCGTCCATGTCTGTATTGTGTATGTGTGTATATATGTGTGTATATATGTGTGTGTATATATATATATGTGTGTGCATATATGTGTGTGTATGTATGTATGTATGTATGTATATATATATATATATAGATATATATATAGATATATATATATATATATATATATATATATATATATATATATATATATATATATATATTGTTACGGATCTCTACGTCGGCCTTTTTCCCCTTACCAAGGGGGGATTAATCCCCTTGTCTATGACTGACCGACGTGAGTCCTGAAGTTGCTCGGCTCCCTTCGGAGAGGCAGGTGAGCAACCCCGTTCGCGACCGCGGACAAGATGTTAATTGCCGAGCGGATTAGCAGCCGCGGCACGAACCATTAGTATTCACTAGACCCGATTCTTAACCGTTGGCCAAATCGTGCCACAGGTGTTCAATGGGGAAATCACAAAGACGACCGGACGAGCATGAAGAAGAAGAACGAAGGTAGGAAATAACAGGATTTATTACTACTATTATGTACACAATCAAAAAAACCAAGGAGAAGGAAAGATACGAAAATAAAGACAGAAAGATGGAAGGACCAGAAGACACAGTGCAAATACTAGCTTATACAGTCTTACTTAACCCCCAGGACAACATAAAAGACGGATGACAATCAGACTTACACGGTGGGATGATGATCGGGATGAATGGCACGAATGGCTGGAAGGAGAGGAAGGTTCAGTTGGAGCAGGAGAATGGTCGGGCCGGGAGTGAGCAGCCGCCGCCCCTCCTCAGGCGTGTTCGCACGGCGGCGTCGCTTTGTAGCCGCGGCCGAAACCGCTTTCAACGCTCAAAGCTGCGGTGGTCAAAACTGCGGTTGGTTCAGCTCCGGTTGGTTCAAAAATCAAAGCTGCGGTGGTTCAGCTCCACGCTGCTGCTCCTCCTCCTCCACTGGGCTCAACTCCACTCTCGGTGGACTGCTCTTCCTCCACTGGGCTCAACTCCACTCTCGGTGGACTCTTACGCACTTCTCTGCTCCTCCTCCACTGAAGTCTGAACTCAACTGGTGGACTGCTCTTCCTCCACTGATGGACTGCAGTACTCAACTCAGGTGGGGGCACCGCGTGACGGGTTTTATAGCGCCACACCCTGGAACCTTCGCGAACCTCCCCGATCGTTCTTTCTCCGCCCTCTCAAGCCAAACCTTTCGTGCTTGGTTGGTCGGCAAGGGCTCTCCTGGCTCCACCCTCTGATGACGAGGTGGAGACACGCCTTTCTTCTCCGAGCTGGAGCACATGGCAATGGCGGCGAATGCAGTTGGCAATAGAGGCTTTGGGAATGGAAGCTTTGGGGAATTTGAAAAGGGAACTATCTTATGTCATCTGATGCAATGCAGAGTCAACTAATGGGGAACACAGCCTTAAACTAATACACATAATAAGGAAATAACTATTGAAGGGTATATGGTGGCCTCCGTGCTTGCGATGGAGTAACTAAGAGGACGACCTTTGACCTTTACACACAAACGGAGGTATTTACAAGAATTACTTACACTAGGGCATGCCCGTACTATATATATATCTAAAATTATATCCCCCCCCTCTATTTACATGAAATGGTTTGGTCCATTCGCAAAGCCAAAGCGAACGGCTTGCGAGTACGGTGGCAATCCCCCCCCTCTATTTACATGAAATGGTTTGGTCCAAAGCGAACGGCTTGCGAGTACGGTGACAATCCCCCCCCTCTATTTACATGAAATGGTTTGGTCCAAAGCGAACGGCTTGCGGAGTTTGGTAAAGAAATCGCCATAGCTCGGTAACTACTTCTCCGATTAATATGAAACCTTGAAAAGGCACATCCTCGGGTCCCCAGCAATATACCTGGCAAGTTTCAAGTATATCGGACCCGTGGTTGTCGAGAAACAGCGGTCACAGACAAACACACAGACACACAGACACACAGACATTCACACAGAGATTACTGGAATTATAGATAGATTACTAAGGGTGATCTTTACACAAAAAACACAGGATTCTCAAATCCGCAACAATATATATATACATATATATATATATATTCGGAGGGTTCTCTTGAGAGCTTGACAGGCAGAGCGTATGTACATGGCAGTGACGTCATTACGTGCGCTCATTGAAAGCTGGAGAACTGAAGATATATTTGGATTGGTTGCTCCCGGCTGCATCCAGGCGATTCCATATGAGTGGATACCAGAGATAATGTGCCATGTGGCAGATGGTACTTATCGCTCCCATTAAGGTACAGCATAGCTGGATGGGATACCTTAATAGCGGTTCACCACTGATGGTATGAAATCGCATAGTAACTGATATATATTGTATATATATATATATACAATCGCATAGTAACATAGTAACTGAATCGCATAGTAACTGAATCATTCCGTTTCCGGTCCGGTCGTGAGAGGACGCTGGCGTCACTTGCTCGCCGCTTCTCTGACTGGACCATTGTCCGTATCTTGCTTTCCTGGTGGTCGTGGCGGATTTTTGGCCATTGAGTCTGCCCTCTGCACGGTCCCGGCTCTGCTCTGCTGCTCCTGGCTTCACCTGCTCGGCTCCTTCGCTGTTTCCTCAGGCTCACTCTCGTGGGTTGTGCCCATTGTTTGAAGCGGCGGTGGTGGCGGTTTGCCGCCGTGATCTTGATTAGCGGCGGTGGTCGTTTGCCGCTGCATTTGCCGCTTTGCCTCCTCAACCTTGGCCTCGTACTCGTCTCTTCGCTCCTGTCTGCCCTCTGCATGGTCCCGGCTCTGCTCCTGGCTTCACCTGCTCGGCTCCTTCGCTGTTTCCTCGGGCCCACTCCCGTGGGTTGTGACGATTGTTTCGCCTCCTCACCCTTGGCCTCGTGCTCGTCCCTTCGCTCCTGCTGGCATGGCTCTGCGGTACTCCGCCGCAAGGCTTCTCCTGCTTAAAACCCGCTCCACCCCATCATGCATCTCTGCAATCAAATCGAATGGACTCCTGCGTCGACCCAGGTACATTCACCGTGGCTCCGGTCGTAAGTTTGTAAATTTACAATCAGGTCACTCCATCCCCATCCTCTGGTCAGCTCAGCGCACTCCCACTCATCGTCCCAACACACCTGGTCACAACAACGCACAAAATCGCACCTCCTGTCTGCGAACCCTGGCCAAATCACCTGGATTCATACCCACCGTACAAAACAACATCAAGCTCACCCTGTTCAATACCCGGTCCCTCAACAACAAATGCCTCATCCTGAACGACTACATCCTGGAAAATAAACTGGACTTTCTCTGTCTCACTGAGACCTGGCAACAACCACTGGACTACTACACGCTCAACCTCACCACACCCAATGGATATTCTTACATCAATAAACCACGCTCGGAGGGCCGAGGTGGTGGAATTGCCGTTATTCACCGACAAGACATCAAGACCAACCTCATCTCCATCTCATCTGCTCCATCATTTGAACACCTGGCTTTTAAACTCTCTGGTCACACACAGTCAGTCATGGCTGTTGTCTACCGCCCTCCCAAACCACACCCATCATTCCTGTCTGACTTCTCCTACTTTCTGACCCAGCTATGATCCCTCTCCCCCTCAATCCTCCTCCTTGGTGATTTCAATATCCACATGGACTCCACTGACTCCACGCTAACCACTGACTTCACTGATTTACTCACCTGCTTTAACCTCACTCAACATGTCAACTTTCCTACCCATAACCGTGGTCACATTTTGGACCTTGTCTGCTCTACTGGACTAATTTTGCACCATCTCTCTGGCTCCGACCTCACTCTCTCTGACCACCTAGCCATCACTCTGACCATCAACATCCCCACCCCAGCACCAAGGCATTATCGCACTATCAACTTCCGTAAGCTAAACACTCTTTCACCTACCTCATTCTCATCGACCCTCTCTGAAAAAATGTCCACTTCTCCCTTCGTTGACCTCCACACCCCTTCTGACCTCACTGACTACTACAACCACACTCTCTCCTCCTGCCTTGACCAACTTGCGCCTATAAAAACCAAAACAGTTTCTTTCACCCATTCTGCTCCCTGGTTTACCCCTGAACTCCGCCTGATGAAAACTCGTGCTCGCCAACTTGAAAGACTCCGCAATAAAACAGGTCTCACAGTTCACTCCCAGGCCTACAAGGACCACATACAACACTATAAAGATGCCCTCTCCCGCGCCCGCTCCGCCTACTACTCTCAAATTATCCACTCTGGCTCCGGAAACCCAAAAGCACTCTTCTCTACAATAAACAAACTCCTCAGCCCCCTGAACACCACCACCCAGTCATTCACAATAGACAACTGCATCTCCTTCCTTTCATTCTTCCAACGCAAAATTGAAAACATCTACAACAGCTTGACCACCGCTGCACCTGCTCCCCCTCAAACCACCTGCCCCCCCCTTATCCTGCCATCCCCTGTCTCAATTCTCCCCAGTCTCCCCTACTGACCTCTCTGAACTCCTCATCGGAATGAAAACTGCCACCTGCACTCTTGACCCCATCCCCTCCAGCTTTGTCAAGGCCTCCCTTCCTGCTCTCTCTCCACTTATCATTGCAACAATAAACTCCTCCCTGTCTACAGGCATCGTCCCACCATCCCTCAAAATTGCTGCTGTTACCCCCATTCTGAAAAAACCTGGACTAAACCCTGACACCCTAAATAACTTCAGACCCATCTCCAACCTACCCTTTCTGTCAAAGGTTTTGGAACGCGCTGTAGCCACTCAACTCAAGCATCACCTCTCTGCCAATAACCTGTATGAAACATTCCAATCCGGATTCCGCTCCTACCACAGTACTGAAACTGCTCTCCTCAAAATCACCAACGACCTTCTCCTCTCCTCTGACGCTGGCAACCTCAACATTCTCATCCTCCTCGACCTCAGCGCCGCCTTTGACACCATCGATCACACCATCCTCCTCACCCGACTTGAAACCACCTTTAACATTACCGGCACTGCCCTCTCTTGGATTAAATCATACCTCTCTGACAGACGTCAGTTCATCTCCATCAATAACTGCAAATCCCCCACTGCTCCCCTCCCCCAAGGTGTCCCCCAAGGTTCAGTTCTTGGCCCCCTCCTCTTCATCCTTTACCTGTCCCCCCTCGGTCACTTAATCCGCCGTCATGGTCTCCAATTCCACTGCTTCGCCGATGACATCCAGCTTTTCATCTCCACCAAGTCCATCTCCACCGCCACCCACTCTATCCTGACAAACTGCATCACTGAAATAAAATCCTGGCTTCAAATCAACTTCCTCAAACTTAACTGTGATAAATCTGAAATAATCATCATTGGCCCAAAAACGCTCACCAAGTCCACCCATAACTTTGCCCTCAACATCGACGGTTTCCCAGTATCCACCTCCCCTCACATCCGGAATCTTGGCATCATCTTTGACCAAACCCTCTCCTTCGACAAATACACTAAACAGATCACAAAGACAGCCTTCTTTCACCTGAAAAACATCGCCCGTCTCCGTCCATCCCTCTCCTCCGTGGCTGCAGAAACCCTCATCCACGCCTTCATCACTTCCCGTCTGGACTACTGCAATAGCCTCCTTTATGGTTCACCCTCAACAATCACCAATAAACTCCAATACATTCAGAACTCCGCTGCCCGTCTACTCACCCATTCCCGGACCCGTGACCACATCACCCCCGTCCTTTACAAGCTTCACTGGCTCCCCATCTCCCAGAGAATCCAGTACAAAATCCTCCTCTTGACCTACAAAGCCCTCCATAACCTGGCCCCATCCTACCTGGCTGACCTCCTCTCCAGACACACTCCCACCCGCAACCTCCGCTCTGCTGGTACCAACCTCCTGACCCCCCCCCCCCCCCCCCCCCCCATCCGGACCAAATTTAGATCCTGGGGGGACAGGGCCTTCTCAATCGCTGCTCCCACCCTCTGGAACTCGCTACCTCACACCATCAGAGACTCCTCCTCACTCACCACATTCAAAACATCACTCAAGACCCACCTGTTCAACACTGCATTCAACATTTAACCCACAGCATCTAACCCCTGACTATCTCCTCTCCTTCTCCCTCCTTTGTGCTTTGAATATTTACCTATTGATTCTTCTTTTTTGCAATTGTTTTTATGTTTTGCTATGCATTATGTTTTGCACTCTGTCAAAGCGTCTTTGGGCTTCCTGAAAAGCGCTATATAAAATAAATGCATTATTATTATTATTATTATATCAGTTATATATATATATATATATATTTCTGTGTGTGTTTGTGTGTGATGAACAGGAAACCATGATGCTGATATTCATGCTGTTGGTCAGACAAGAACTGACAGCAAGTGCTATTGCCAATTTCCCATGTGATCTTTCATTCGACAAGATATTGCAATAAATCAATGCCTGACACTTCGTCTAAAACTGGGTAACCCCATATCAACAACGTCTGTGGACCACTTTGTGGCAGAAAGGCATCGTCCGTGGAATGGCCTTCTTTTTGAAGTTCAAGGTGTGCGCTTGACGGGTGATCCCACAATAGTGAAAGACAAAACGTTCCGCACATTATGAGCAAAAGGACTGAATTTCCGAGAGAACAGAATGATTAGCCCGAATTTGATAAACATCACATAATACCAAATGCACAAATGTAATCAAGGCAAGTCGTGGTGGAGAAATGCATTCAAAGTTTAAATAAATAATCCAAACAAAGATACGTTTTGATCGTTCGAAGGCAAACGTACGGTACTCAAAATGCCTCAGTAACCTTGCACAATGGAAGTTGATCAAAAGTGATAAATGATGCATTTTCAAACCGTGAACAAGAAAATGCTAGTGGAAAAATGAAGAGTTTGCAAATGGTTGCCAAGGCTATCAGAATACAAAATCCAGCCTTCATGTGTTTGTGTAAATTCATTCTGGATCAGAGATCACTCCGAAACGATAAGTGATAGTGAACAGAACATTAGCCACACAAGCAAAGCTAAATATTTATCAACTTATCGTTTGTCTGTGTTGTGTATATATACACTGCACAGGACAATTAGCTCAGATGCACTGCAAAGGACAGCAGATAAAGCTTTTTAATACCAAAGGGGGTTTCATTTACACTGCAGTCTACACTGCACTGCAGTTTATACTGCAGTGCAGCCCTCTGGAGTCTACTACGATTATTAATTATTATTATTATTATAATACCCTCTGGAGTCTACTATTATTATTATTATTATTATACCCTCTGGAGTCGACTACTATTATTATTATTATTATTATACCCTCTGGAGTCTACTACTATTATTATTTATTATTATTATTATACCCTCTGGAGTCTACTATTATTATTATTATTATTATTATACCCTCTGGAGTCGACTATTATTATTATTATTATTATTATTATACCCTCTGGAGTCGACTACTATTATTATTATTATTATTATTATTATTATACCCTCTGGAGTCGACTACTATTATTATTATTATACCCTCTGGAGTCTACTACTATTATTAATTATTATTATTATACCCTCTGGTCTACTATTATTGTTATTATTACACCCACTGGAGTCGACTACTATTATTATTATTATTATTATTATTATACCCTCTGGAGTCGACTACTATTATTATTATTATACCCTCTGGAGTCTACTACTATTATTAATTATTATTATTATACCCTCTGGTCTACTATTATTGTTATTATTACACCCTCTGGAGTAGACTACTATTATTATCATTATTATTATTATTATATATTATGCATATCGAATCCAGGAGGCGGTAATTGCGCGGTAAATTTGAATGCGGTTAGAGCCGATAAATTCGGCTTGTAGACATTTCGGCGCATGCGTGAAGCTGATAGAATCGGCTTGTAGACTCCAGAGGGTTAAAAAGATGTGTAAACATCAACTAGATGTCGATGAAACCAGACATCACCTGGTCATTACTGCGTCATTCAGCGACTTCCGTAAATTATCGGTGCATCTCAGTGAATAAGTAAATTATCGGTGCATCTCAGTGAATAAGTAAATTATCGGTGCATCTCAAAATCACAGACTGGTCAAACAAGTGGAACATGTCTTTCAATCCTGACAAATCTCACACTCTCACTATGTCTCTCCGAAAAGACCGACTGGAAAACCCTCCCACCTACTTTCTCAACAATCCTCTCCAAGAAGTTCTGTCGCTCAAGCTTTTGGGTCTCACTATCTGCCATGATCTTTCCTGGGAAAACCACATTTCCAAGCTGGCCTCCAAAGCCAGTCGCCGACTGGGCATCCTCCGTCGTGCAAAGTCCTTCCTTGGTACACCTGAGCTCCTCACCACATACAAGGCTTTCATCCGCAGCTCAATGGAATACTGTTCTCCCCTCTGGGCCGGTGCTCCTGCCTCACACCTAGCTCGGCTTCACGCTGTTGAAACCAATGCTTTCAGAATCATTGGAATCTCCTGCGATGAAGCCAACTCCAAGGGCCTTTCACTCACACACCGCAGGCAGGTTGGTGGTCTTTCTGTCTTCTACCGACTCCTCTCTGGCCTTGCTCCCCCAGCTCTGTCTGTGCTCTGTCCCCCAAATATTCCTACAGGTCGCACAATATCTGCCAGCAACCCTCTTATGGTTAAACTGCCAAATGTAGGCTCTCTGCTCACCTTCACTACTTCATTCCTCTTTTCTCCCGCCTCTGGAACAAACTCCCCCACTCCCTTCAATACCACTCCTCCCTCCAGGTCTTTAAAACAGCTGTTCACCACCATCTCTTTTCTTCCCCCATCCAAAACGTTGATCCTTTCTACCCCCGCTAATTTCACCCCAAATCCACCTTTTTGAAATTCCAACTTCTTTCCTGGAAGTCCTTGCAGTGTCCATATGTTTTATACCTCTCCCACCTCCCCCCCAAGCCCTCTCCCTCCCACAGTTCTCTCGATGTCCCTGCTCTCAAATGTTGTGTTTGTGTCCTTCCCCCTCTCTCCCCATCTTGTCTACCACTCCCCTTATTTTGTGTTTTATGTGTCAGTTTGACTTTTTGTGTGATTAATGTTAGTTCTTTCACGAGCCTCGATCTTGCATACAAAAAAATAATAATAATAAATAAATAAAAATTCGATTACGTGTCTTTCAGCGACTTCCGTTAATTATCGGTGCATCTCAGTGAATGAATGAAAGAAAGAATTTTCAGTCACGTGTCTTTCAACGACCCGTTAATTATCGGTGCATCTCAATGAATGAATGAATTCTCAGTTACGCATCATTCAGTCACTTCCATGAATTATTGGTGCATGTCAGTGAATGAATGAATGCTTGGTAAATGTGTCATTCAGTGACTGCCATGAATTATTTGGTGAATCTCAGTGAATGAATTTTGGTCTCTGTGTCATTCAGTGGTGGTGGTGTGCAGCCACCCAGCTGCTGGTTGCATCATTTTCAGTGGGCGCTTCTGCCGCTGATGCAATGCCTCTCTATAACCAGTTATCTGGTACTCATTTTGCCGACCTCGGAAGTATGACAGGCAGAGTCAACCCCACCTGGCGTTAATTCAAGGGGATTCGAACTCAGGACCTCAGGATCCCAAGCCCACCACCCTAACCAATAGGCCAACACCAGGTGATTGTCATTCAGTGACTGCCGTGAATTATGAGTGCATTTCAAAGAACGAATGAACTCTCGGTTACGGCGTCATTCAGTGACTTCCGTGAATAAAACAATGACTCTCAGTGAATGAATGAATTTTCGGTTACTGTGTCATTCAGTGACTTCCGGGAATTTATCGGTGCATCTCAGTGAATGAATTCTCGTCAGTGACTTCCGTTAATTAATTATCGGTGATCTTGTTCAATTTTTTTTTGTAATTGTTACTTTTGAGAGCATTTGCATGATCTTTTTGAGTAGATCCTAACAAGTAAAATACTTATAATACTATAATAACAAACAAACTTGTTAAAAATTCCCATGATCCTCGTCTCCACCAGGGGATGGATTTAAACAGGTCCCACTGCCACAATTGAACGACAAAATAATTCAATGGAATGCAAAAAGTTTAGCAGTTCGTGGTGATTAATTTTAAAAGTTCATGAATTATGGTGGTATTGGGAGTACATGAATATTAATACATGCATGATGACCCGGAAAGGATGAGGCGTACCCGGCAGTGACGTGAACGAGCTGCGATAAGGAGTGGGAAAGGAGACGCCATTAAACGTTTGAGCTGAAGAACCTGTGTGTGGGCTGTCATTGTTATGCAACAATAATCTAACACCCCGGCCTGACATCATATGTATTCAGGAAACCTGGCTAAAAGTCCCAAGCAATTCCGGATCCCTGGTTATACCTTCATCCGCAAGGATAGAGTGAGGGGAGTGGAGGAGGTTGCGGGGTTTTTATTAAGCTCGGTATTTCCTTCGAGGAAATGGAATGTGTTGCCAAACTGGAATTTGATTATCAGGATTCCTGGCTTGAGGGAAGGTCTGTCGATCATAAACCTCCATAACCCCTGCAAATCACTGAATCTCGGTCTGCTCCAGTAGGTGCTTAAGAAGTGTGAAGGGGTTGTAATCTGGTGTGGAGACTTTCTTTGGGGCTCCAATATCACAGATAAAAATGGTGAATATATCGAAATACCAATGATGAATTTGACATGGTGCCGTTAAATGATGGCAGTGGGACCTGTTTTAATCCATCCATGGGGAAAACCTCCCCTCTTGATCTCACCTTCATCTCTTTGTCTGCAGCGGCAAGATGCAAGTTGTAGGTGCATGGTGATAATCTGCAGAGCGATCACTTTCCAGTGTTCACAAACCTTTTATTTGAAAGGGACATTGACGCCTACGGTGGCCCTCCTTCCTGGAATTTCGTGTAGGTGGGAAGCTAGAGAAATGGGTCTAGACTCCTTACCTGTAAGTCCATCAACAAAGTTCCAATCTGGCTCCCCTGGACTCTTACCATGCCTCAAATCCACCTGGATTTATGGGGGAAAGTCGACAAGGATAACCCTTCTGCATCCTGCATCCAGGCGATCGAGTTCATCCATTCGGTTTGGAGTCAATCTCTCCACGTTTACAAGGATGGTTCTAAAGTCCCTTCCCTTGGGAGAACTACGGCGGCAATATGCATCCCTGATGTTAAGGTGACAAATGCCAAGAAGTTATCTGATCATCTTTCTGTCTTTGTAGCTGAACTCTTTGCTATCGTTCTGGCACTGAAATAGATAATCGAGTTCAATCCTCTCAGTGCCATGATGATCTTTTCTGATTCCCTCACTACACTAAAGGCACTGGAGTCTCTTCAGGAAGGATGTAGATTTGACCTGGTTCTCGAAGTACTGCACCTGACCATCATTTTGCCAGTTGGAGAGGATCTGTGGTCAATCTGTGCTGGATCCCTATGCATGCGGGCATCGGGGAAAATGAGGCCTGCGACCTTGCAGCCAAGTGTGCACTCACATCCAAGTACGTCACCCAAATCCCTTTGGGACCGTCTGAAATTGTGAATGTGGCAAAGGACAAGTTTGTTAAAAAAAAATAAAAAATGGCAATCCTTGTAGGACACCACCACTAAGGGAGGTTTTGTTACAGGGTGAATCCAGAGGTGACCCCCCTGTTAGGCTCCCACAGTTGTTCTGCAGAGACCAGGTGACTCTCTCCAGGCTAAGACTAGGGCACTGTCACCTTAATTTGTATCTTCACATGATAGGGTGTCAACCTATCGGGACCTGTGACACCTGTAGGAAACCTGAAGATTTAACCCACTTGTTTCTGGAATGCCACCTATATGATGAACCCAGGTTGCTCCTATTTAAAATCATTAGAGAGGCGGGGGTTGGTGTTTGTCTGATCTGCCGGTCATTTTTGGTCATCCTGGTGTTGGGCTAGCGGCTAGGGTGCCAGCTTAGGATCCTAGGATCCTGGGTTCGAATCCCGGTCGATCGCTGAATTAACGCCAGGGGGGTTCACTCAGCCTGTCATCCTTCCGAGGTCGGCTAATTGAGTACCAGTTCACTGGTAATTCCCTGCTTGTCGTAAAAGGCGACAAAAAGGGTTGGCGGCAGGAAGGGCATCCAGCCGTAAAACATTGCTTCAAAAAGGGGACCAAAAAACAACAACAACCACGGTGCCCGAAAAAGGCCAACCCCCGCCTTGCGGGGAAAAATGGCCTCTAAACGGTGGTTTTTAAACCAGAAGCATTCTCGACTTTGCACGGTGGTCCTAAGTTTGTTTTTTTTAAAGCGAGCGGGAGGCCCATATAGTTTTATGGATCTCCTATAAGCTCTTTTTTTTTTCTTTTTTTCTTTTTTTACACCAGTTATGTCCAGGAGCGTGGCCTGTATAGAGAGACCCTCGTGGCTCTGAAAACGCCATAAAACTTAAAATAACTCTCCACCAGTTCTGCCATCTTCATGCGTACCATGTAATGTGGCAATTGTCGATGAGGCGTCATGCTAATCGACATTTAAACCTCGACCTGAGACCAGTTTGTTATCGTACCATGTCCATACAGCTGTTGTAATAATGTCATCGCCTGGGGGGTGAGTGTTTGGATTGACCCTCCTACGGCATGATACACGTTTCTTTAATTGAATTGAATGTTTTGCCCGTTATTGTACACCGCTCCTTTTCTATTCGATCTCCAGGCACTGCATGACCTCATCGCCGGGCACCGAAGGGGGCCCTGCGATGACGCACTCCGAAAGGGAGTACTCAACTCCCTTTCGATATAATCGGCCATCCTTTGAACGAGATAGCTGATATTTGTACACGACAGTGACCAAGTGATTTGGCTCTAAAGGGTATTTTAGATTTTTTGATTTATCAATTATTGATTTATTTTTTCTATTAATTATCTAATTAATTTTCAAAAATTACAGATTCAGATGAAACGGTGGTGGTTTAGGTATGCTATTAGCCAATTGTTTAAGAAATTAATTATTTTCAGATTATTATTTATTTATTTTAATTATTCATCACTGATCTATTTTCTTCCTCATATGAGCAATATCTCAGGCACCTTTGGAGCTCGGAAGCTGATATTTGGACACAACAGTGACCAAGTGATTTGGCTATAAAGAGTATTTTTGATTTCTTGATTAATCAATTAATTTTTTTTTCGATTAATTACTTTTTTTACTTAATTTTTAAAAACTTAGATTCGGATTAAGCAGTGGTGGTTTAGGTATGCCATTAGCCAATCGATTTAGAAATTAATTATTTTACGATTTTTATTTATTTTAATTGCGCAATTAATCAATCAATTCTTCACACCACTCCCTTCCAATTCTGTCTCCATGCGCTGCATGGTGGCATTGCTGGGCACCAAAGGCACCCTGTCTATATCTCACGCTGGAGGATATGTTATTTATTTATTTGGCATGTGGGTGGTGTACTTTGAATGTATCTGTACTTGTTGATGTAATGTTGCATGGCTACAAAAATGCAAATTGCTCACAGAATTATATCATACTTGTTCTGAGTCTGGCTATACTAACCCAACTCATACATTCAGTAACTCGCAAAATACCCGGCATTGCCGGGTAACAATGAGTCGCTTCCTGACGGGAATATGAAGAGAGGGGAGAGGAGAGGAGGGAAGGAGAGGGGGGGGGGGGAAAGGAGAGGAGGAAGGGGGAGGGGAAAGGAAAGGAAAGGGAGGGGAGGGAGGGGAGGGTTAGTATAATCGCACAAAAATGGTAGTCAATAAAAAAAATGGGTATGTAAAAACAAAAAGGGAGCTCTGTCTAATGTAACGCCATGGCTTGCAAAATCAGCCTGAATAGCATTCACCGCAAGCGATAGGAAGCCGATTGCTTCTGGTTGAAATGGCTGAGGAATTTTAAAAACAGATTGCAGGTACAGTGGAGTAATACCCTATCCCATGGAAGTATGAATCAAGTTAAAAATTATTATCAAGTTAAATTTTTTTTTTTAACTAACCCCAGAAGGAGAATGACAGCCTTGCTTAAATAAATGAATATATACACTTAGTTATAAAAATCGCTAGGTATGGTAAATTTTGACAGATTTCACTCCAGATTTGAACATTTGTTTAGTCTCCAGCATCCAATCCTCATATCCGAATCCAGATATTGATGATATGCTTCAATTATGTAATGATAAATCAATCGTGTTTCCAAGACGAGGCACGTTTGAATAGGCCGAAACAAAATGGCAGCTTAAGAACCTAGCACGTGGCGTTGGGCTGACCAAGATGGCGGGCCGCCATATTGGTAAGGCTTTTTCGGGTTTTTTCTTATGAGCACCTCGTCAATAATCTTCAAAAAGGGTGTTATAACACACCCAAAAACCCAGTTTTCATCATTGCAATCTGTTGGAGGTCCAGGTTTATGCCTGCAAAGTTTGGGGGCGCTAGGTTTCATGGTTTTGGAGTTATGGAGGAGACAGACAGACAGACGGACACTGCCTTTTATTATTATAGATAAGGAGCATCATGTGTATTGTATATCATATATTGGAGAACAATATTGCTATTAGTTATTTGTCGATTTACTGTAATATATTTACTGGTCAACTATAGAATAATTGTAGTCATTAGTGAGGTTGGAATGTTCAGTTGTTTATAAACTATAATGTATTTAATGGTTCATGATAACATTTTTATTGGTTAACACAGGAATTAATGACAAAAGGTAGTTGATCTGAATTGTTCAACTGCTAGTAGATTGCATTAGTAATACATTTACTCTTGAACTATAGTTACAGTCCATAGCACGAGAAAGAATAAACTAACATATGCGAGGAGATCTTGAGATTCATTCATGATTTATTAGTAAACTAGAACGACACTCGGTAAAACATACCACCGCCAGGCTGAACAGTTTACCTTTTGTATCCATTGATAGGGCGATCTGGATCCAGACCTGAACCAAAATCTAATCGGTTTGTTTTTATCACCGAACCAACTCATCCACCCAGTTTTGTCAGAACTCGTCCACAACTTCTTGAGATGTCATGCTATATATCGTTTCTGCCCCATCTCTCAATTGTGAAGAATCACTTTTTAAAATCATATCCAGATCGGGATCCAGATCTTCACCAAAATCTATTGAATTGGCCCCTGTCCCGCACTC
Organism: Myxine glutinosa; assembly: GCF_964187855.1. NCBI lineage: Eukaryota > Metazoa > Chordata > Myxini > Myxiniformes > Myxinidae > Myxine > Myxine glutinosa. The sequence continues at coordinate 326,939,986 of NC_136261.1, forward strand.
AACATGTCCACCAAATTTCGTTCAGATTCGTCCATAACTTTTTGAGATATCCTGCTCTCAGGCACACAGACAGACAGATAGAAAGGGGTGAAAACCTTCAGTGACAGGGGTAATAAAGACCTCATATCACCAAATTTAAGCCCTCCTTTTTACGGCGTAGCCCATAGGGCAAAGCCATCTAGAACAATATTTGTCCGTCTGCATGCATGTCCCCTGAAACATATACCAATCAGAGCTGAGGATCTGGTCACATGACAGGGTGATGTGATTACGTCTGATGTCATTATGGCGGTATGGTGGCTGACTCCACGCACCTCCATTTCAATTCCAATTTCGTTCAGGCCGAACATATCGTCGAACCTGTCATATGTCACAATCACCCTGCTCTACATTGACGTTTTTCATTCAGTGTGAAACACAAACAAACCGATTGTTAAAATGACCATGAAATATCGAAAGCATCAGCGTTGTCTCTTCCAAAAAAAAAAACAGTACGTATAGGCCTTAGGCCTCACCTTCGGGCCGTTTCGGACAAATTAAGCCCAGGTTTAATGCAGTAGTGTAATGTTTCAGTCGTATAGTTTTCGTTATAATAATAATAATAATAATATAGTAAACAAGCGTTACGCCTAGGTCCCCCGTCGGTGAAGTGATGTGATTGACAAAGTGGAAGACGCAAGGCGGCCATCTTGGATTTTGACGTGGTGACCCAATATACAATAGCGTTCTTCCTTATGCCGAGATACACCCACACACCAAATTAGAAGTTGGTATTTCGCTTATTTTTCAAGATATTCATCTCACAAGGTTCAGACATACATGGCGGCAGCCATCTTGGATTTTGACGTGGCGACCAAATTTTAAACAGCGCTCTTGCTTGTGCCTAGATACACCCACACACCAGATTAGAAGTTGGTACTTCACTTATTTTTCAAGATATTCAGGTTACAAAGTTCAGACATACATGGCATCAGACATACATGGCGGCGGCCATCTTGGATTTTGACGTGGGTTGCACCCACACACCAAATTTGAATGCGGTCCTTCGCTTACGCACGCACGCATGCCCGCCTGCACGCACGCACACACGGACGGACGGAGGGGAAAGCCATAGTCCCCCTTTCGCTACGCTGTGCGACGGGGGACAAATATGACCATAACACTTTAATCCCAATGTCGTGAATACAAAGTTAATGGATTGACGCGGTGTATGGTTTATGAATCAATCATAAGCAGTGTACAGTACTAACAACCGTGGAAGTAAGGAATTTGCCTTGGTTTTTTGATAGCATGTTATTAACTCAATCCTTGTGGTGTATATAGATTACAGTAGATCTTCCCTCGGTTCTGTAAGTAAAACTTACCTCACGGATGTTGAGATTCCTCCAAATTTCTTTGTTTAATGTTATAAACAGCATGAGCGACTGTTTAAAAAGCTAATAATATGTGTTTGTGGTTTATAATATTTTACAAGCCCGGCTACGCCGCTGTTAGACTTTTGGTATTGTTCTTCTATCGCCAATGTATCCTTGTATTTTTATTCACTTGATGAAAGCAACTGTTGGAAATAGAATATGAGAAAGCTTTTATGCTATTTTGAACATCCTGTATTCAGACGATGGAATCTGTCCAGGTTGGATTTTCCACTCATAGTGATGACATAAGCAGGAGTACATCTTGTTACGGTACTGTCTGAAATTCTGTTTACATAACATGGCATCTGGTTTGCACGATGGATAGTGATGGTTCGGAAAATATAGAATACATTATTTTGAGCTGAGCCCACAGTCCAGTGCAGTATTTGAAGCGAATACAGAGGAGGCTGTATCATCAGGTATTCAGGCCGAACAGTTTGAGTTGTATCAATGGGAAAAAAATTATAGTACTGGTGATTCTGACTTACACAGTGTACGGCATTGTTGCCTTTTTATTTTTGTATATAGTCAAGGCACATTGAGAAGAGGCAGAACACAGAACGGATCAGGATGCAACATAACAAAAGGAACAGCGGAAAGAGAGAGCCAAGGGACAAAATAGGTGGAGACAGTCAAACAAGGAATGTGGGTAACGATGAGGGGCAAGGGGAGAAAGCAGGGGGTGGACAAGATGGATACAGAAGAAAAGAAAAAAAATTGGAGGAGGAGGGATTAGTGGGTGTAGGAAAGACCATGCTTTTGGTTGGGGGATGATCTGAGATGGTGGTGACCAGCTGTCTTGGAGACCTGGAGGGAAGAATGAGATTGAAGACCTGGAGGGAAAAATGCAATTGAAGAAAATGTGGAAGTTGGTTCAAGTGAGTGGAGGTGAACAGTGATTCTGGATTTTGGGAGTTTCACTAGAAGGGGGTTGGTGGTGGACCACATGCTTTCTTCAGATACCGGGGAGGTGCCGGGGAAGGGGGTGGGGACAAAGCACAGAGAGGGCAATTGTACCCCGTACAACATAGAAACACATCAAAATACTCCATGATGCATGGACCTAAAAACATTTATGAAAACAAGAAAGAGCAATCAGAGATTGCAGACCCTCACCAGGATGTGTTTCAGTGTTTTTTAAGGCTTTTGTGTTAAAACAAATATGGCGGCCGAACCACGTGACCGATGACATCATTTTTTTTCCCCTCCACCAATTTATCCCGAGATTATGCTCAAGAAATTGCATCTTGATCGGATGAAGTTTTGTACTTGTCAAATTATGACGTCATAATGGAAGCACCTATGACATCATCATTAACATATTTTATTCCCCATAGGGAGTTCTTTACAATGAGCCATGTCTCAATTTTTTTCTATTCAGCACTTTCGGAGATATAGAGGTGCAAAGTTTTCTGGTTTTTCCAAGATGGCGGCCGAACCACGTGACCTATGAAGTCATAAATATTGTTGCGGTTTTGAGAACCCACACAGGTAACATCATTAAAGGTTAAAGGTTGCACCCCATAGATAGGCCACAAGCAACACGTAGGTCACCTTAGGACGTTAGTTATTTCATCGTATGTGTTTAGGATAAGGCCATTCCCAATAGTTGCATCTGCGTTGTGTAGAACAAATAAGAGTAGGCCCATCCGTCCATTTTGCAGCCTCCCTCCAAGCTGGTAATTCCCTGTGTCGCAAGAGGCGACTAACAGGGTTGGCGGCAGGAAGAGCATCCGGCCATAAAATATTGCTTCAAAAAAGGGGACAACGGTGCCCGAAAAAGGACAACCCCTGCTCTGTGCGGAAAAATGGCCTCTAAAGGTGGTTGTTCTTCTTCTATTCTTCTATTCTTCCTCCTGGACCCCACACAGTCCTCTTGCATTTCTGGTGTCCAATCGGGATAATCACCATAGCGCTCACACCTTTTGTGCATGTTCCATTCATCTTCACTTTTCTCAAGGAGAATAGGGTGACATCACTCGATGCCAAGACTTAAAATGAATGTAATGGCAGACTGGTTCAGTGGACAAGGATCAGCTTGTGCTTGCTTGTGACTGGTTACCTCTACCACCGAAGGTGGATGGAGGTTATGATTTCACCCCTGCCTGCCTATATGTCTGTCTGTCTGTCTGTCTGTCTGTCTGTCTGTCTATGAACAGGATAACACAAAAAGTTGTGGACGGATTCGGACGAAATTTGGCAGAGATGTAGCGTATGTGACAAGGACGAAATGATTAGATTTTGGTGAAGATCCAGATTCGGATCCAGCTACCAGAATTTTTTTTAAGTGATTCTTCACCATTGGGAACTCCTTGGTTCGAAAAAACCAAAACCTTGGACCAAAAACCATACATAGCAGGATATCTCAAAAAGTTGTGGACGGATTCGGACGAAAGTTGGCAGAAATGTAGTGAATGTGACAATGACGAAATGATTAGATTTTGGTGAAGATCCGGATTCGGATCCGGCTACCAGAATTTTTTAAAGTGATTCTTCACCACTGGGAGATAGGGCCAAAAACGATATATAGCAGGATATCTCAAAAAGTTTTGGACAGATTTGGACGAAACTCGGTGGAGATGTTGGGTGTGTGACAAGGACGAATCAATTCGATTTTGTTGAAGATCTGAATTTGGATTCGGATGAATATGAATGAATGATCGTTTTAAGGCCATTTTTCCCCGCTAGAGTGGGGGTTGGCCTTGCAGGCCCCATGACCTCATGGGGCCCTGTTTGAGGCAATGTTTTTATGGCCAGATGCCCTTCCTGACGCCAACCCTGAGTCGCCTCTTACGATGTGCAGGGATCCGGTGTACCTATTCTAAATCGGGGTACACACCGGATCATTCATCCCAGCAAGCTGGTACTCAATTTGCCGACCTCAGAAGGATGACAGGCTGGGTCAACCACCCTGGTGTTAATTCAGCGATCGACCGGGATTCAAACTCAGGATCCTAGGATCCCAAGCTAGCGCCCTAACCGTTAAGCCAACACCAGGCTAAGTTATATTAAGATACGAGAGTTATTTAATTTTTAAGTGATTCTTCACCACTGAGAGATCGAGTAAAATATATATATAACCACCTTTAGAGGCCATTTTCCCCCGCAAAGCGGGGGTTGGCCTTTTTCGGGAACCGTGGTTGTTGTTGTTTTTTCGGTCCCCTTTTTGAAGCAATGTTTTACGGCCGGATGCCCTTCCTGACGCCAGCCCTTTTTGCCGCCTTTAACGACAAACATGGAATTACCAGTGAACTGGTACTCAATTAGCCGACCTCGGAAGGATTACAGGCTGAGTCAACCCCCCTGGCGTTAATTCAGCAATCGACCGGGATTCGAACCCAGGATCCTTGGATCCTAAGCCGGCACCCTAGCCGCTAGCCCAACACCAGGGCTCACTGAGAGATCGAGTGAAAAGCGATATATAACATGATATTTAAAAAGTTATGGACGAGTTAGGGCTAAACTTGGGGGACGAGGTGGTTAGGTGACAAGAACAAGCCGATTAGATTTTGGTTCAGGTCCGAATCCAGATCCGGTCCATCAGTGGATACAAAACGTAAACCGTTATCCTGGCAGAGGGAGGTATGCGTTCCACCGAGTGCCGTTCTAGTTCTGTGCAAGGATCAGCTTGTGTACGTGCTTGTAACTGTTTTTTATATTATTAATCCATGCAATGTGCACGTATCTGGAAGTTTGCATTTATTCACATTTAATCTTTATCCTTTGTTGCTTTAATAATATATCTTACAAACGAATATCCATATAATCACACCTGCTTAAATGCTTTTGCAGAGATATTGGTATCCATGCTGGCTCACTTAACACGCCACATTTTTCTGTGCAATATCAATTGAATGCAGTAGTTTCAAACATTCTGATCAAGCCTCAAAGCTAAAAGAAGGAAATTGCATTACACCTAATAACAATAAATGTAAATTGCTTTTCTAGAATTATTTACCAAGCATAACAACATAATGCAGAAACATTGTCGCATGGATGGCAACAACCCAAAATGGGCACAAACAAAATCAAGCGGCTACCAACCAACGACCATGCTGGAGTCCAATCTCAAAGGATTTCTCAACTATCACGGTTATACACGGACCCATGCCAAGCGATTAGTGGAGGCCCATATTCAAGCGGGGCCCGTCACCACACCGGTCATTAATCAGGATTATTTTAAATTAAATCCTCCAGGTATCCCAAATAAACCCAAACGTTGGCACAGAAAAATGGCGGTAACACAAGGCACACACAGTCTCTTAAAGAATAAATAATTTATTAAACACAAGCTACGGTTGAATGAAAATTCTGGAAGCCAATACAAAAAACAGTCGGGAATAATACAAGAAAACTATACTAAAGAAACTACACTTCCTGTGGCACCATGGACACCAATAGTCAACCACTCAAACCAGGCAAGAGGTGTAACGACACAGGATGCACAACATTTTGCGGCAGTACTCGTGTCTGCTGCTAATGAACTAGAGCCCTGGGAAAAAAACCACAGCAGTGGGGCTAAACAAAGCATCCGCATCCGCATCCTCCTCCTCCTCCTCCTCCTCCCAAAAAAACACACAGAAAGGAACCTGAATCTGTTCCAGGTGCTACAGGGCAGAGCAAAGAAGACACCAAAATGACGAAAGCTTCAAAGTAAAGACGACTTGCCAATCACCTTCCTCTACATACTGGTAGGTCACAGGCACTCTAAATATGGACTGGCCCACTGACGTAGTACACAAATCACATCCAGTGCACCGTTAGCCAGAAGCCACAACAAATATAAACTATAAAGCATCTGAAAATGCAAAGCCCATCCACATCTGCTCTTGTCCTTCTTCCGTATGCTAAACATGACTAGAACAGCTAAAAAAAAATACACAATGAATCACAAATAAAGTTCAAAGTCTATGTAAACACACATGGTTGGGTAAGTCCAGCTGCTCCCTCCCACCCCACAGACATAACAATACATATCCTGGTATTATCATGAAGGAATCATAAAAGCTGCAATATATATATTAATGCAGTGCCGATTAGGAAATTTGACTATAACCGACGAGAAAAAAATAATCTGCCGATTATAATACCGATTCCGATTTTAAAAAATTAAATAATGACGTCATTTCGCACGTTAAGTGTTTATCGTGCTTGATGGGTGCCATGACCGGATTGACGTATTGACGTTATTTAGTGGCTATGAATCGATACATTTTAAATCCCTTCTCTAATCGATTAGTTCATCAAACAGAACAGCATTCTGTTATTTTTAAAACGAACAATAAGGAACAGTGTGAGGTAATGTTCATCCGATGAAGCAGCGGCAGGAAGGAAGGAAGGAAGGAAGGAAGACAGAAAGGAAGGCAAGAAAGAAAGAAAGGGAAGAAAGAAAGAGGCTCATTCGATAAGTTATTGACGAATATAAAACGAATCGTTTCCTGTTTGTCTAATCGTGTGAAAATCAACTTTAACACAAAATATGAAAATGCAGGAACAGGGAATCCTCGGGTTACAAAGGGATTCCGTTATGAACAATTACTAATTAATTAAATTAATCGATCACCTGTTCACTCAGTGTTATAAATGGTGTTATCAGCGCGCGAGTGTAGGAACTCACCTGGTGATTTCACAAGGTTTGCGTAAGAAGAACCGAAACGAGGAAAATTCGGCATCCATGGAACTTGTATTTGTAGGCCTACCACAGGGAAGCCGCCAGTAGCATTCAAATCACAAATGGAGTTGATGAGAGAATCAGCGACGAAATGCAAGTGATGGACACGAGAATGGAGGGGAAATCAAACGTGAGATGGGCGAAGCGATGGGCAAGGAAATGGCGCCTCTTCGGGGGGAGTTGAAGGAGAGTGAAGCCAGACTGGCGGGAGGTGTTGGGAAAGTGAAGGAAGTAGAAGGACTCGTAAAGGGGGTAGAAGGACCGACGATATGGCAAAATGAATGAAACAAACAGATTAAGGTAAATACCGAAACAATAAAATAATTAAAAAATACACAGAGGAAAAAACCAAGGGGCTGAGGGGATCCATAAAGAGGAAGTGAAGAACGCGGCATGATGAGGTGATAAAGACGGTGAAAGAGATACGCGAAATGATGGAGGTGATGGAGGTGATGGAAGTGATACCGAAGGAACGGCGAATGAGTGAACACAAACATAATGGAACGTAAAATGGAAACGGTTAAGGTGGCGTTTGGAGGAGGAACTCGTAGAGGCGCACCGGTAATAACGAGGCTAACAGAGGAGGTAGAATAGGTTAAAAACGAGGTAATCGTTATTATATGAAGGAATAAATAGCCCTCCATGTGTTTGGTGTCTTAAGGTCACGTGAGATTGCGTGAGATGACGTCACAGCATTCGGTCTAACGAATGAAGCAGTTATTTTACAAAATTCATGTAAAATGTGCCTCATTTTCCTCGGGGACTGGGAGCCAGAATACTGTGAGCACCTTTGAAATGTGCAAAAATTAATTTAACGGACAGTTTAATGCACGCCTGGAACGTATGACGTCAAGACGTACTCTGCCTGGCACTTGGCAGCCAGGAAGAGCCATCGCGTTTCGCATGGTACAGTAGGAGCCGGCGCGTTTTACTTTGTACTCGCAACTGTTTCTAAAGCAATCGGTGCAACGTTGATTTCTCCAATTTGTTTATTGAAATTCACACTAAACAAGGGTGAAAGCTACTCAAGGTTTGGGGGTTGTATTGAGTACAGTACAACTACAACTTTAATCGGTCATCGGAACTGTACAGTGTACATCTATCTATAATTCCAGTAATCTCTGTGTGTATGTTTGTATGTTTGTATGTTTGTATGTCTGTATGTCTGTATGTCTGTGACCGCTGTTTCTCGACAACCACGGGTCCGATATACTTTAAACTTGCCAGGTATATTGCTGGGGACCCGAGGATGTGCCTTTTCAAGGTTTCATATTAATCGGAGAAGTAGTTACCGAGCTATGTCCAAAAAACGATTCAACCAATCAGAGAGCAGCGAGCTATCACGTGTGCCGAACGTGGCGAACAGACTCTGCCTCGGACGGCACATTTGAGAGCGTATTCATTTATTTCACGTTGGAAAACTATGTTGCCGTTAAACTATGTTTTAAAACTAATTAAAACTAATTTGCGATTCATCGTAACTGCGATTTGCGACCTTCCGGACAGTGAAGACTGCACTTCCGGCAGCCAATCACAGAACGCGTTGTTGCGTAGGCGTGGCCGATGTGAGAGCGAGCCGAGCCGAGCGCGTGCGCCATTACGGTTCGTAATTCGATTTCTTCCGGAGAAAATAATAATTTCTCGATTTCTTATGCGCATTATTTCTCCCAATTCAGTCAGAGCGAAGGGCGGAAGCGAAGAGCGTTGTTTTTTTTGTTTACGGGCGTACGGGCGGGGTAGAGCGTACGGGTAGCGTTATTTTTTTTTTTTGGCAAGGAACGGGCACCCACGTACGGGCATGCCCTAGTCTATCTATAATTCCAGTAATCTCTGTGTGTGTGTGTGTGTGTATGTGTGTATGTCTGTGTGTTTGTCTGTGACCGCTGTTTCTCGACAACCACGGGTCCGATATACTTGAAACTTGCCAGGTATATTGCTGGGGACCCGAGGATGTGCCTTTTCAAGGTTTCATATTAATCGGACAAGTAGTTACCGAGCTATGTCCAAAAAACGATTCAACCAATCAGAGAGCAGCGAGTTATCACGTGTGCCGAACGTGGCGAACAGACTCTGCCTCGGACGGCACATTTGAGAGCGTATTCATTTATTTCACGTTGGCAAACTATGTTGCCGCTATGTTGGCGTTAAACTATGTTTTAAAACTAATTAAAACTAATTTGCGATTCTTTCGCTTTCCTGCGCGTTTGTGCACGCTATGGCGATTTCTTTACCAAACTCCGCAAGCCGTTCGCTTTGGACCAAACCATTTCATGTAAATAGAGGGGGGGGGATTGTCACCGTACTCGCAAGCCGTTCGCTTTGGACCAAACCATTTCATGTAAATAGAGGGGGGGGGGATATAATTTTAGATATAGATATAGTACGGGCATGCCCTAGTTGATTATAATCTGCAGTACAGACGACCGAAAAATAGCCGATATCGGCTTGTTCCGATTGCCGGTTCCGATATCGGCACAGCACTAATTTTATTTATATATATATATATATAAATAAAATTAGTGCTGTAATATATATCTCTATCTGGATATCTATCTGGATATCTGGATAACAACAGGTCTGCAGAGAGTGAGGAGGCTGCAGACTACCGATCTGAGGGATGAGGTATGGAGCGGCAGACAGTGGAGTCGTCAGAAAAGAGATAGGGAGGATTTTCAAGAGAGTCAGAGAGATCATTGATGAAGACCAGAAAAAGCACAAGGCCCTGAACACTGCCTTGGGGAACTCCAGCCTGAATAGGAAGGGGAGATAAGAGAAACCCATTCAGGGCCACACGTTGACTACAACCAGAGAGTTGGCTAACCCCCGCTCTAGCAGGGAAAATGGCCTTTAAAATGCATGTTGTTGTTGTTGTTGTTGTTGTGTATCTGGATATATATATATATAATCAGCTACGATAACAGAAATATCATGCACTCGATCACAAGGATAAGTCTCAGCAACCTGGTGGGGAATGACACTGACTATTTATTGACACTTATTGACACAAGGTATTGACACTGACTTTAATTTATGACTAAATATAATGAGCAATTAACTGAAAATATTAAGAAGATCGCAGCAGATATCATTGACAGTCCTAGACTAGAACGGCACTCAGTAGATAGAATACCCCCGCCTGGGTGGCCATATCACTCAATGTTGAGGAATCACTTCAAAAAATTCTACGAACTGTATCCGGATCTTCACCAAAATCGAATCGTCCTTGTCAGACACCCAACCGGTCCACCAAGTTTCGTCCAAATCCGTCCACAACTTTTTGACATATCCTGCTATGTATCGTTTTTGGCCCGATCTCCCAATGGTGAAGAATCACTTTTAAAATTCTAGTAGCCGGATCCGAATCCGGATGTTCACCAAAATCGAATCATTTCATCCTTGTCACATAAGCTACATCTCTGCCAAATTTCGTCCGAATCCGTCCACAACTTTTTGAGATGTTTTGTTCACAAACGGACAAACAGACAGACAGACAAACGGACAGACAAACGGACAGACAGACAGGGGTGAAAACATAACCTCCATCCACCTTTGGTTTCGGAGGTAATAATGCCACGAATTTCCAGGAACATTATCTTGTATTACAAAAAGGAGACACATCCGTCCATGTGTCACACAAAAAAGAGAAAGTAGGAGCTCAAGCTTTAATAATAATAATAATAATTCATTTATTCAATGTAGTGGTTCCTGTTGTCATAGAATGATTTTTTTTTTAATGGTCGTGTTGGAAAGCTAATAATTGATTTACTTGGAACAAAAATTTGTGTCCGTTTAACCATGATCATTACTGTGTTAAAAGCCTCTATCTGGATTGAAGAAGAAGCCGGACTTGCGGGGGGGGGGGGGGGGGTTACAACCACCGCGAAGAGGCATCCCCGATAGTTGCTGGGTTTTAGATTGTATTAGTAGGGGGGTAAACTAGAAACCAAAAGATGTCGTGTTAACGCTGTATATGAACTTGGTGCAGGCTGTCTACAACATTGTGCACAGTTTTGGTCACCAAGTCTCTGGAAGAATATAGCTGCCATAGAGAGGGTACAACTATGGGATACTAGATTGCTTCCGGAGCGAGCACATCTAAGGTATGAGGAGTGGCTAAAGCCTGAAGGAGACAGGACATTAGATGGAGAGGATTTGATTGAGATGTTTAAGTTATGTGCGAGATTGAGATGTGAAGGACATATATACAAAAGTGCAGAAGTTTTTCAGCAGAATGGATAGTGATAGGACCAGGGGCCACAGCTTGAGAGGAAAGAAGAGGAGGGTGAGGATGGTTGTATGGCAGGGGCCTTTCACTGAGAGTAGTCAATGCAGGGAATGGTCTCTCTCGAAAGGTAGTAGCTGCAGAAAGAGTTCAAAGGTTTGGATTGGAATTATATAGGTATCTAGATGCATTGGAGAGGGAGGGGTACAGATATATTGGCAGGATTTGTCGGTAGCTTGTGTGTGCATACGTAATTTGGTTTCTGTGGTTGGTGTAGCACAAGCATTATGGGCCGAATGGCCTCCTACACCAGAGTTCCTTGTATAATCCCTATATACCCTTGTACAGTGCCTTCAGAAAGTATTCACTCACACCTCTTGACTTTTTTCACATTTTGTTGCGTTACAGCCTGAATTTAAAATGGATTACATTGACATTTTTTGTTACTGATCAACACAAAATACGCCATAATGTTGTGGATTTTGGATTTTTGGATTTTTTTTTTTTGAAAATTTTACAACATAATTTAAAATTAAATACAGAAGTATCTAATTTACATAACTTGTTATGAATTTTGGGGTAGGGGGATATATAGATCCAGGTAGATCTGCATAGGTAGGCTGGTAGGTGCTTCGACTGTCGTGCTAGGCAATCTCGATGTACTAAGTTTTGTAGCGCGGATGTCGGATAAGTTGGATATGTCTCCCCGCCACGAGGGGGCGGGGAATGTTAAGTAGTTGTAGGGATTAAGCTAATTCCCCGGTGTGTCGTTCCCTCTGTGATCATTCCATTGTCCCGTATTGCAACGCACATAGACATTAGTTAGGCCCAATAGTAACACCACACAAACACGACTTAAATCCCCCCTCCTCCACAATAACCATAAAACCCACCCCACCGGAAGCCAGTTCGGGGCACTGCCGATGCAGCTACAGCCAGCCACATCACCAGCTTGCATAGTAACACACACTCATGCAAGCCAGGCAATAGCCACGCACAAAAGGACTCATGATTGGTCGAGGGAGGGGCAAGAATCAGGCTGCCAATTGGCCATTGAACGGATGGCATTAGAGAGAGGTGACGCGGCCATTGGTGGAGGGTTGAGCCTGTAATGTTGGCCGGCAGGGATTGGCAGAGAGAGAGAGAGATGACGTCAACAGAGATTGACAAAAAGGGAAAGAGACCGACATTTTCTCTCTCTCGTCCCTGCTCGTTGAGGTGCCTGGACATCGCTCATTCTTGCCCTCACGCCTTCCTTCACCTCGACTCTCTACTTTGCGACCCGAACGTTGAGTGCATCGCAGCTTCGTGCCGAATCCAGGAGGAGATTGCCCGGTTGTGGAGGCGGGTTGCACGCCCGCTCGCTCGCTTGGCGTGAGAGGTTTTATCGAGGCCTGGTGAATGGGGGCGCATCAAGGCCTTTCTTCCCACCGACCGGAGCCGCGTCGGACGACGCGCTCGGAGCCTGACCATCCCGGACAATCCCTGATGAAGACACACACTGCCAGACAGAGCTAAGCCGCACCACAGAACACAACGGTTTATTTGATTAATTCTTCCCCTGTGCTTTATTTGAAGTGAGGTGTGTGGGATCCCAAATTAGGATCATATATTATTTACCGTCGCGTTCTTGTTCTCGGGGTCTGGCAATAAAGCCGTGTTTATTTTTGTACATAAATTCAATTTTCGTGTGATTCATTAATTTGCAGGGTGAAGACGCCTGCGTGCGGCGGCCGTACAGCTGAGTCGGTATTCTTCATTCTGTCTCGCGTATAATTCGCCATCAGTTGGAAAACGCATCAAAGTAAGCTCGATTGCCATTCGTGATTTCCCGGTATTAACCGAGGGGACTCACGCGATAGTATTCAACCCCCAGAGTCAATACTTCATAGAAGCGCCATTGGCAGCGATTAAAGTTTTGAGTCTTCTTGGGTATGTCTCTATCAGCTTTGCCCATCTGAATTTGAGGAGTTTCTTCATTCTTCCTTGCAGATTTGCTGGAGCGCTGTCAAGTTGGATGGGGAGCATCGGTGAACAGCAATCTTCAAGTCTTTCCACAGATTCTCAATGCGATTCAAGCCGGGGCTTTGGCTGGGCCGGGTCACTCAAGGACTTTAACATTATGCTTTTGTAGCTATTCCAGAGTTGCTTTGGCTGTATGCTTGGGGTCATTGTCCTGTTGGAATGTAAATCTTCACCACAGTCAAAGGTCTTTTTGCACTGTGAAGCAGGTTCTCTTCAAGGACTTGCCTGTATTTGCCTCCATTAATTGTTCCTTCTATCCTTCGGTCTCCCCGGCCTTGCTGCTGAAAAGCATTCCCATAGCATGATGATGCAACCACCAAGCTTCACGGTAGAGATGGTGTTAGATGGGTGATGAGCTGTGCTCGGTTTCCGCCAGACGTAGCACTTTGCATTCAGGCCAAAGAGTTCAATTTTCGTCTCATTGGACCACAGAATAATTTGCCTCATGCTTTCAGAATCTTTCATGTGCCTTTTTGCCAACTTCAGGCATGCTGTCATGTGCCTTTTTCTCAGGAGTGGCTTCCGTCTGGCCACTTTTCCATAAAGCCTGGATTTGTAGAGTGCAACAGAGACTGTTGTCCTTCTGGCAGATTCTCCCATCTCAGCCAAGGAACTCTGTAATTTTGTTAGAGTGGTCAATGGGTTTCTGCACACCTCCCTGACCGAGGTCTTTCTTGCCTGGTTGCTCAGTTTGGTCGGACAGCCAGCTCTAGGAAGAGTCTTGGTAGTTCCATATTCTTTCCATTTCCGAATGATGTAGCTCACTGTGCTCTTGGGAACTTTCAACACGAGAAATTGTTTTATACCCTTCCCCAAATCTACGCCTCCTCACAATTCTCTCTCAAAGTTCTATGGCCAGTTCCTTGGACTTCATGGTATGGTTTCTGCTCTGACATGCACTGCCAACTATGGGACCTTGTATGGAAAGGTGTGTTTCTTTCTAAATTATGTTCATTCAATTGAATCTGCCACAGGTGGATTCAAATCAAGTTGTGGAAACATCTCAAGGATGATAAAACGAAATTGAATGGGCCTGAGCTGAATTTGGAGTGTCAGGGCAAAGGGGTTGAATACTTATTGACTCAAGACATTTCAGCTTTTATTTTTTAATTAATTTGTAAATATGTCTAAAAAAGTTACGCTTTGACATTATGGCGTATTTTGTGTTGATCAGTGACAAAAAATCTCAATTTAATTCATTTTAAATTCAGGCTGTAACACAACAAAATATGAAACAAGTACACCTACATTCAAAGTACACCACCCCCATGCCAAATAAATAAATAATATCCTCCAGTGCGGCATTGCCAGGGCGCGCTCGGCGCCCGGAAATACCGCCATGCAGCACATAGTGACAGTATTAGGAGGGAGATGTGTGCAATAATTGATTGATTAATTGTGAAATTAAAATAAATATATAATAATCGTAAAATAATTAATTTCTTAATCAATTTGCTAATAGCATACCTAAACCACCGAATTTCATCTGAATCTGTAAGTTTTCAAAAACTAATTGAATAATTAATTAATCAAACAAGCACATGCTCTCGATGGCACAAGCAAACGATGAAACTGTGCAGGCATTGTGGACCGCAAACAATACTATGAAACTAGAGGATGTTTCTCTGCTGGGTAGCGACCTCACTGTCCTTTGTGATATCTCTATAGGGGCCATTTGTCTGGTTGTGCCAACAGCTTTCCTCTGAATCATCTTCATCACTCTCTATAAGCTGTCAAACCCGGGGATGCACTCAACACAACACCTCATACCATAACATTTTGTGTGGAACCACAAAGATATCCGGACATGGACACATTCCTGCATCGATTGTCACACATTCAAAATACACTGCTATTTTCCAGCTCCTTCAATACCCTTTGACCAACCGTCAGATCGGTTTCACTACATCCTCGTTGACAATGTAGGTTCACTGACAGCTTGGTGAGAATTTTGGTACCTGTTCACATACAGTCACGTGAAAAAGTAAGTATACCCCATGTAAAGCTTTGACTTTTTCAACATATTTCAACATACAGCTATTTGATCTTCATTTCAACAATATTGATAGATAAAGGTGATATAATAAAACAAATATCATGAAACATTTACATTTTGTAGTCCATTGTATAATTTAAATAAACATAAATGCAAATTTTGCATGTGGAAAAAGTAACTACACCCTTGGCTCTAATAGGTGGTATTGCCCCCTTTGGCAGAAACAACCTCAAGTTGGCATCTATCTATAATTCCAGTAATTTCTTATAACTCTACCAGTCTCTGACATCGACTGGGAGAAATTTTTGCCCACTCCTCCATGCAGAATTCTGTCAACTGTGCGATGTTTGAGGGGTTTCATGCATGCACAGCTCGTTTCAAATCCCCCCACAACATCTCGATGGGATTTAGATCCGGGCTTTGACTTGGCCATTCCAGAACCCTCCATTTCTTTCTTTTCAGCCATTCCTTGGTGGATTTACTGGTATGTTTAGGGTCATTGTCATGTTGCGAGATCCACCCTCGGTTGAGCTTCAACTCTCCGACAGATGGCCTCAGATTATCCTCAAGCACCCTCTGGTACAATGAAGAATTCATCGTGGATTCTATGATGGTGAGCTGCCCAGGCCCTGATGCAGCAAAGCTGCCCCAAACCATAATATTTCCACCACCATGCTTTACAGTTGCTATCAGGTTATTGTGGTCAAATGCTGTCTTTGGTTTTCGCCAAACATGTCTTCTGGTACGGTAGCCAAATAGCTC
Organism: Myxine glutinosa; assembly: GCF_964187855.1. Taxonomy (NCBI): domain Eukaryota; kingdom Metazoa; phylum Chordata; class Myxini; order Myxiniformes; family Myxinidae; genus Myxine; species Myxine glutinosa. The sequence goes on from NC_136261.1 coordinate 326,956,077, forward strand.
TACCTTTGACTCATCTGTCCAGAGCACATTGTTCCAGAAGTGCTGGTCTTTGCCTCAGTGTTCATTGGCAAACTTTAGTCTTGCCCTGATGTTCTTTCTGGACAGCAAAGGTTTCCTCCTGGCACACCTCCCATTCGACGATAGGGCATGTGGTCCTAAGAGCTTGTCTTGTGGTCTCCATCTCCCGACTAAATAAAACTTATTTTATAATTAAGTTAAATATTTTTTATGAATTATTATCGTTCATATTCCCGCGTCATCGGTTGGAGCATTTTGTCGAATTTTAGGTTAGAATAACTAATATTTCGTCGGTAAAATAATTATCACGATCTCGATATTTATCCAATCAAATTGTACGTTTCATTTATCAACGTTGCTGCGATTTTTCATTTATGCGATTGGTCCGGAAAATATCAACATGGGCCTCATATAGCAAAAGGAGCCAATCAGCAACATCGTACGAGAGTGCTGCGGTACGGCGAATAGCGGGTCACGTGTGTAAACAGATGCTGTTTGGTGAAAAGTATCGGTGAAAATGGCATCAGTTGGTGTCAAATTTGGTGTAAAAAATAGGTGTTATGCACATGTTCCAGGTGCCGGTGGTGATATTGTGCCATTTACCGAAAAAAGGTGGAGAACATTCTTGAGTGCTGTAGATATTTGGAGCGATTTGGTGGGAAACCAGGCCGATTTAGCGAGGTCTTTCATCCGCGATCATGGGACTACACCGCAGCGCATGTGAAAGTGCATTGCCGGTCCCTGAAACTGGGGGTTGCCACGCAGTGTGTTACCGGTATTTCACCGATTCTACCAAGCAAAAACGTGCCCAAATTGCTAAACAGAAGCATCAGAATGTCACCCAATCATCCGGTAAGTTTAAAAGTAGCCTACAAATACATCACGAATGAGAAAATTGCATGTACAATCACGTAGGGAGGCCTATGAAATTGGGTCAGGTCAGTCCCAAATGTTGTGATTTGTGTAGTCTACATGAATCGTAAAATGTGGGACTTTTGTTTTTACATGTAGTAGATCGATTCCATATATCTTCGGGCTTTTTCAATATTCTGACATAACCCTGCCCTACAAAAGGTAGATGCCTACCATAGATATCCCTGTTGGAGGATTTATAACACGGGAGTCTAGGGAGCCAACCTGCACCCTGCAAGACCCCGCAAAATGTTTGCTACATGACTTGATAGAAGACCTTTCCAAATGTATTCTACCAACTTAATCATTAATCATAATAATTTTTTCCTCCCTTGTGAATGATTGTTTAAAATTCATCAGTTTTGATGTAATTTAGAGTGTGCAATTTCTAACAGAAAAAAAAAAATGTGTGCAGTTTTGAATGTTGAAATTTAGGTTGGTATTCCTTTACATAAAAATAAGAGTCAGTTGGGGGAGGGCAAGCAAATGTTTTGAATTTTTTTGTTTTTTTGTTTTTGCCTAACATGTGCACTGTATTTATCTGGTAGTCCATGTTAGTGCAGTAATTATAACTGCAGCAAAACTTGACAATTAAAAAAAAAATCTCAACAGTAGAGATACTAATACCAAAGAGAAAGTTCTATTTAGAGAAGAAATATATTTCAGTAGGTTGCCACATACACTTTTTGATTAGTTTTTAAAGGAAAGTACAGCATTTTGGGGTTTGAAAATCTCGTTATTTCATTTTAAAAATACAGAGGAAAAATCTTCCAAGGAGCCATTTGCTTTAGAAAATTAGTTTCTTTTTAAATCCTTTATAGTGCTGCACAAACTTATATTTTTCCCAATTTAACCTATTTTATAATTGAATTGACCATTAATGATTTGATCGTAATTTTTTTAAGGTTGTGAGTGGGCTACATCCATGAAAGTTGGCACAATTGTTGATTGTGTTATGTACTGTGATCTAATGAGAGCATTTTTGGAAAATATCTTTAGTTCAGAATTTATGGTAGTCCGAATAGTTCATCAGCAAGAAAAAAATCACAAAATTTGGCAAACCGTTGCCATGGCAACATGCAAAATATTTTTTCGAAAAACTCCATTAGATCACAGCTTGCTAACCTATAAACAACTTGGTGATGTTACAGCATGTTTTTAATTTTACCTTAGCCCAAATTTAAGGTCATTGACATTTGACCTCGGGTCACTAACAAGATTGACCTTGACTTGCGCTAATTAATGTATTTCTTAAAACTAGACACTTATATGATTATGTTGATACCAAACATGGCATCATTTGTCAAAACATTGGCAAGATAATACCTCTTGAATGTAGTCAGGTCTTTTTGACCCATAGTACCCCCTTAAAAAACATTACTTGTTTGACGCATTATTTTTAGGCGGGAATTACTAATTAATGCTCCACTTTTGAGCGTGGGAACAAAGGGGATATTGATAAGACATGCAATACCTATATTTTAAGACATAATATATGTAGTTCCAATGTGGAGACCACAAAAAGCACTTTCTGAAGGGATTTTGACTACATGCCCTATAGTCTACATGTAGATCAAATTTGTGCAGCCTCTTTCTAATAATAGACTCGTGCACTTTGACATCAACAGTGGCAAGAGCTACCTGTAGGTCCCATGATGACATTCTGGGGTTCTTAGAGACTTCTTTCAGCATCTTGCGGTCTGCTCTCGGGCTGAACTTGCTGGGGCGGCCTGGCCTGAACAAGTTGGCAGTTGTTTGGAATCTTCTCCACTTGTAGATGATCTCCCGGACAGTCGAATGATTGATTTCAAATTGTTTGGAGATCTTTTTAAATCCCTTCCCAGACTCGTAGGCATCTATAATCTTCTTTCTGAAGGCCTCAGAGAGCTCTTTTGATCTAGGCATGGTGACGCCGCACACTTCAACAACAAAGAGCAAACCAAACTAAATGTCTGAGATTTAAATAAGACAGGTTCCTCCGAGGTCCTCTCTAACGATGTTCTAATCATTTGCACCTGAGCTGGTGCACCTGATTCTAATTTTAGGTATTTGAAGTCGTGATAAATGTAGGGGTGAACTTACTTTTTCCACGTGCGAAATTTGCATTTATGCTTATTTAAATTATACAATGGACTACAAAATGTAAATGTTTCATGATATTTGTTATATTATATCACCTTTATCTATCAATATTGTTGAAATGAAGATCAAATAGCTGTATGTTGAAATACGTTGAAAAAGTCAAAACTTTACATGGGGTGTACTTACTTTTTCACGTGACTGTATATATATATATATTGTTACGGAACCCAACGTCGGCCTATGGTTCCCCCTTGAGGGGGGATTAGTCCCCTCGATTATTGCTGACCGACGTGGTCCCTGAAGCTGCACCGCGGCCTCCGGAAAGGCCGGTGCACAGCCCCGTTCATGACCGCGGATAAGATGTTACTGGATTGCCGAGCGGATGGCAACCGCAGCACGAACTGTTACCAAGACTAACCCGATCCTGAAACGTTGGCCAAATCGTGCCACAGATATTCAATGAGGGAAAAGACAAAGACGACACGGATGTGAAGAAGAGGAAGACGGAGGCAAAAAGGTTTGAAGTACAAATATGATTTATTACTATTTACAGGACCAAAAGAAACCAAGGAAGAAGGAAGGATAATAAAATAATGCAGAAAGAGGGACGGACCAGAAGGACACAGTGAAAATTCTAGCTTATCTATTACAGTCTTAATTAATACCCAGGACAGAACAAACAAAAGGCAGACTCACACGAATGGGCAAATGAAGGCAGGAACGGATCGCTGGAGGTGGATGGCTTGGCGGGAGAGGAAGGTTCAGCGGGGATCGGTCGGGCTGGAAGCGGACAGCCGTCGTCAATATTCGAGCTGCGATCGCCAAACCGCCGCGGTTCCAAACTGCGCGGCGAAGCTCCTCCTGTGCACCGTGCGCTCTCCAAAGCTGCTCCTTAGAACTCAGAACTTTGACGCAACCACCTTTGACTCTGGTGGACTCTTCTGCTTAACTGGCGCAACTCTCCGTGGGGATCCCTTCCTCTCTCTCCGTCTCTGGCGCAACTCTTTCTTGGAACCTCTTAGTACTCGGAACCCAGAACTCATCACTCATCTCAAAGGCTTCCGCGCGCGCTTATATAACGCGCTTTTAGATCCACCCGCGCCACGCCCGTGATGGTATTTCCCCAGCCCTGGTTGGCTGGTCAGGGCTCGCTGGCTCCACCCTTTTGATGACGATGGGCGGGCCACGCCCTGGATTCGGCGGCTCCTCCCCCTTCTTCTCCGAGCCCACCTCGTGGCTAATGGAGTCGCGGTGAAAACCGCCCAGCAGCTGCGGCGAATGCAGTTGGCAATCGAGGCTTTGGGAATGGGGCTTTGGGAATAAAAGGGGATCGATCTATTTGAATTCGGTGCAATGGAGTGTCAATTAATGGAAGACAAAGCCTTAGCCTAATACACAGAATAAGGAAATAACTACCAACAAGCAGGGAATCTATGATTGGCTAAACGTGATTGTATATGACCTAACTACGGGACGCACTTTGACCTTTATACACAACTGGAGGACGGAGGGTGATATTTTACAATGTACTTATACAATAAAAAAACACAATCCTCATATCCACAACAATATATATTGTTATAGATCGCGGTTAGATGTTATAGACCGAGCGGTGGTGTAAGACCGCGACCTAACAAAACTCACCCGATTCACCCAGACTTTGGCCGTATCGCACCCCAGCTGCTCAATGAGGGAAAAGACGAAAACGACGCAATGCAAAGAGGAAAACGAAGGCAAAGAAAGGTTTGGAAATACGACTGAATTTATTGACTATTTACACACAAGCAAAAATAAAGCAGTCACGTTTATTTACAAGCACATAAGACGCAGGTGACACAGGGAAAATACTAGCTTATACAGACTTAATTAACTACCCAGGACAAAACAAACAAAGACGACTCACACGGGGAATTGCAGAGTGGATTGGCTGGAAGGCGGTGCGTGGCTGGAGGGGGAGGACGGCACGGAGCTGGCTGGAGCTTGATCCTGCACGGGACGTCGGGCGGGACCTCGACGGCCGCTGATGCCTCCGATCCTGTCGTGTGCGTGGGATCACGGGTCGGATCACGGGTCGGGTCACGGGTCGGATCACGGGTCGGATCACGGTCAGAGCCGACGCGCTGGTGGGGGGTCTGGCGTGACGGGTTCTCTCCTCTCTTCTTTTGTTTGGTCCAACCACTCCGTCTCCAACGCAACCCCTCAACGCAATCACTGAACGCAACCACTGAACGCAACCACTGACGACCAACTCAGCTCTTTGTGACCCTCCTTGTCTCGGCTCAAAAGTGCATCTCCGTTTCTGCTTCCAAGCTCGACTCTGTAAAAACGCATCTCCTCCTTGGACACGCCCTGCCTTGGGTTATATAGGCCCCTGCCCCTCAACCTTTGCGAACCTCCCCGACCGCTCTTCCTCCGCCCTCTGTAGCCAAACCCCTGGCTCATGGTTGGTCGAGCGGGGCTGGTTCACTCCTCCCCCTCTACGACGGGGTGGAGACACGCCTTTCTTCCCCAACCCGGCCTCGTGGCCAATGGCGGCAATTGGATCGGAGGTAACTGGTGATGGGAATGGAAGGGAATCTATCTCTTTCACTGGTGCAATGGAGTATTTCTATTAATGGAAGACACAGCCTTACGCTAAAACACAGAATAAGAGATAACTATCAACAGGTATATTCTATTACTTGGCTGACGTGTATGCTTGTGGACTATGGGACGCCCTTTTGGTCTTAACACAGCTCCGGAGGCAGGAGGCACAGAATAAACAATAATCACAATAATACAGCACACAATCAAAAAAAATATACAGTCCTCATATTCACAACAATATATATATATATATATATATATATATTGTTACAGACGTGGCTTAGATGTTATTTACCGAGCGGTTTGGTATGACCACGTCTGCACAAGTTACCCGATTATACCCGAACGCTGACTAATCGCGCTACGCTAGGTCAATGAAGGAAAAGACACACGGCTGGGATTAAAATGACACACCAGGGATACGGTTCTCAAGACCTCCGGAGGAGATTATATTCGTTCGGAAGGTCAGATTACAGGGACGAGAGGTACAGCATAGAAAGACAAGCACTTAGACACAATCTTATATTAACCCCAACAGACGACAGATAAACGGGACAAAAGGCTGACTCACACGGGGATTGATGGCTAGGAAAGGCAGGATCGATGGCTCCAGGTGCACCTGGGCTCAGGGACAGAATCGGCTCGGTCCGGTCCAGAGATGCAGCATGCAGGGAGGTCTCACAGCGCTCGAGGTAGTGACTTGCTCTTCTCAAGCTGGGGGCGCATCTCACCTCACATCCGGTGAGTCGCTTCGTATATCCGGCGGGGAGTGACACGCCCTCGGCTCGTTAGCTCCGCCTCGTGGAATCGGCACGTTGCTTCTCATTGGGTGCGTGCGGGGGGTTTACCAGGCTCCGCCCTTGACGAGGAGCTGACAGCCAGCCCCTTCGTGGTAACCCCGTGGAGCGCATGGTCCGGAGCGCATTGTCAATGGCGGCTAACCGAGCCGGTGTGATGACGCACACTCCCCCGCGCAGCGTCGTTGTTGTTGTAATTGTTGTTGTAGTTGTAGTTGTAGTTGTTGTTGTTGTTGTTGTTGTTTGGGGAAGAAGACGGGAGGAGGCATGGGAAAGGTCCTAAACTCACTACTGGTGCCATATAATCACATTCTGGTGCAACGAAGAGTCATAATTAATGGAAACGAGTCCTTAACTGACATAGACTAAGAATAACTAGCAAGATGTCCGAAAGTTGTCTACGTGTGATGCGGTGGACCTGGGCACGACATTTAATGGGGGAAAAAGGGGAAGGTCGGCTCTACTGATTGTTGTTTACAGACAATGGGACTAGGGAATGGGGGATTGGGGATAGTTGGGGAGTATTGGGGAAATAGGGGAATATTTACAAGCGGATATGGAGGCCAAATTCCATATTCGCAACATTGCACCCTTCTCTACCCTCGGGGCGTCCCGACCCGATAAATTTTTACCTACTTTAGTGTGGCACGCAATGTAGTTCCCTCTACTATTAACTCTACCCTGAGTGCGACAGTTTTACAGATATTCACAAATGAGTAAATATGTCCCCCTGCGACGTTGCACCCTTCTCCTCACAGAAACACACCCACAGGATAACCGAATCCGGAAAGAATCCTCAAACTAAACATACAGCCGGTAGGGAGCATTATTTACACAAGACTACGCTGATATTTACACTACGATCCAGGACCTGTTTTTGGAGGAACACATGCAGATGTTATGCATAGAGAGAGCACGCATGCTAGCATCGATACACCAACCCACGAGTGCTCTGTGGCCTACGGCCTTTAATAAAGTGCAGAGCACCCCTTCCAAGCATCAAGCACCACCCCATCACACAGTGAGCACCATCCGGTGCACCAATAAAGTGTCTATAAATCATTGTGTGGTGTCGCAGCCGGCCGATGTTCTGCCGCTGGTCTTGCCTTCGTGTGGTGCACTTGGTGTTCTTACTTCCTTAGAAAAATAAAGAAAGGCGCCAACCGCGTCCATTTCTTTATTGTGGCCGTCAGGGGGCCAACTGTTAGTGGTTCACCTTGTATGGCATAGGTGCCACGTTGACCCATAGGTCCATCCATGGGTGGTGCTTGGCCGCAAAAGAACTGCGGTCCATTGTGGGTGGCCACATACATTGCGGTCCATATGGTGTATCGATCCAGGCAGCAAACAGCGAAAGTGCAGGCCCACAACTGCGAAGCCAGCACCTCTCTCTCCTCTCTCTCTACCCCAAAGCCAGATCCTCGGAGGTGGGAGACAAAAGAAGCAGACAAGTGAGTAAGGTGGTAAGGGCGCAAAAGTGCACGCAATACAAGGTGATGCACACTGGGGGCACATGGGAACCAGGTGAGACAGGTACGTTCCTACCGTACGCCCCCCCCCCCCCCCCCACCAGGTAACCTACATGGCCCCTCCCTTACCCCTTACTGTATCCACAAAACACAACACTACCCATAAACATCTACTTTACAAATCAACAAACATCCCTACTGTCTTCCCCGTTCCTCCCATAAACCAAATTCGTCTTCTCTCCCTCCTAACCAATCAAATTTGCTATTTCCAACTTTCCTCAAAATTTGCCATCTCCAACTCAACATCATAATTTGCCATCACCAATTCATCATCAGTCCCTCCTAGGGAGGGAGAGATGGAATCACCCCAATGTCTCATCCACGTCGTGATGCGTCTCACAAATCCAACAGCAGTCCTTACTTCCTGCAACAGAACAAAGAAAACACAGGTGTGGAGTCATCATCATCACCACAGGTAAGTGGCTGCGTATGGTGCGACAGGTTCATCAATCCTAACTATTTCCTAAATGACTTTAACAACTTTACACTACCCGGGGTCTTTCTCCGGCCAAACCATTGGCCCTCTTACACTATGGGTTCTAAAAACCAATTCCCATTGGCCAAACTGTGGTGCTCTTCAATTTGGGGTCTCACTCCCCCGATTCATCTCCCGGTGCCCTCGTACAATTTCTGGGCTGCGACGTGTACCTCTCCCAGCGGGTCTACCCACCTGCACACCTCCACCACTGCAGTTGCCTCCGAGCTTACCTGCTCCTTACTCGAACCTAACTACCTGGGGAAGGCCCTCTGGCGCTCTCCCCACTCGGTGCCCTCTCTGGCACTGGGCTGCCCGATCCACACCCGGGATCCTCAGGCACCCACTCACAACTACCGGCTCCCAGAGCCCACCTGCGGCCTCACCTGGCCGACATCCTCACAGTGGTGGAGTGCCCAACCAACTACACACACTAACAGGCTACACGCCCAGCCATTTCCACAACACTAATGCACCCATCCAAGTACCATTCTGCAACCGCACCACAGATGCCAATATCCAACCACAATTTACCTGTACCCTCTACCTAACACTTACACTACCCGCCCCGGGTACTCGTGAAAAGGGTCCACTCTTCCCCCATCCACACCTTCACACCATGCACACCACTCCGTACCACTTACTCCAACTCTCTCCACACACCTGTACTTGCACACCTGTGCTCTCACACCTGGTGCCACCTGCACCCTTCTCTCCCCAAGCGCATTCGCGCTGATCTACAACACTCACTACTCATACACTGCTCCACACACCTGTCCAGTTGCACACCTGTGCAATCACACCTGTTCAATTCTCACACACACGGCATCATCTCAGCTAACTACTCCCTTCTGAAACTTGCGCTTCCCAGTCGTCCCTTTAAACTATTGCGCTCCCTCGTCATTATCATCCACACTAATCTACCTGCGTCCCCACTACAGGTATCAGTCACTAACTAAACTTAACGTTACCTAATGTCATCTTCTAGGGCCCTATCAATATAACCTAACCCACCCGGGCTAGTTTTCACTGCCATACACCCCATAATCTATTGCGCATTTGCCCCCACTTGGGAAGGGTGGCAGGGATGCCAGCCTTACCCACCGGGCCCATCGTTCACTACCAATTTTGCACATCAAATTTCAACAAATTAAAAATTTGGCCAATCACTACCCATCAGCTGCCAATCACTACTGCCAATCCCTTGCCAATCATCAAATTTTGTTTTTCTCTAATTTTGGGGCCAAAACACTAACCTCATCACCCAGTCTACTCACTAATACCTCTCGGTGCGCCAATCCCTGTCCAAAGCCCGGCTTTGTAAAGCCAAGCCATGAATGCGGGTTGTTCTGTGCCGGCGGCTGGATGCGTCCGGCATTCGGGGCAGGGACGGGGGCTTACCCGGGCCGAGATCCCACGCACCATCTCGGCGCGGAGCCATCCAATGTCCCGATCTCGACCTGCCGGACTGCCTCAACAAAAAGTGGTCGCCATGACGACCCTTTCTATCGGGCTGCCCGCTCCGCCTAGTGGAGCACGGACGCGGCCGTTAAAAGCGAGGCCCAGCACGCACCGAGGGCCCGATTCGGCTATAAGTCGTTCTAAACTCTACCCCGTCTAACGTCGATGCTTCACCCGGACGCTTACACCCCGCAGCCCGTTCCTTGCTCACACATCCAGCCGTGCCCATGCTCGTACCTTTCCTAACACACCCAGGTACACCCATTCCACTCACAGCCTTGGTCACACACCTGACCACCGAACACTTTGGCACACATTCGTTGCTCGCACACCTCACCAATACACCGCTTCGCGCCCCCTCCTCGGTCACCTCCTCTGTGACAATCACAGGTGTGCCCTCATTCGCACACCCAACCACGTGCCTCACCACCAACTCCAGCGTGCATTCCCACTCACGCTCTACCATTCCAGGTGTGCATCCTTCCATCCCAGGTGTACATCCTCGCTCACCTGTCACAACTAACTCACGCTCCATGTCACTCTCACTACTTTCACCTCCATTCTTGACAGCGCACTCACCCTTACTCTTGACAGCGCACTCTTTCCTCATGCACCTGTCCGTCACACACCTTTCTCGCGCACACTCTCCAGTTACACCCTCTGTAACACTCACCACAGGTGGACACTCTTCCTTACTTCTGACAGCGCACTCTTCCCTCATGCACCTGTCCGTCACACACCTTTCTCGCGCACACTCTTGCGCACACTCTCCCGTCACACCCTCTGTAACACTCACCACACCGCGCTTCCACATGCTCCCTCGCACACGCGCTACGACCGACTCACTCTCGCCAGCACACTCACTCCTTGGCACGCACTTTTTCCTCACACACCCCAGAGTCGGACTTTCTTGCACACCTCCTTTTTCGCACACCAGACCGGTCGCACACTTCACCAACGGCCTCTCACGAACACCCGGGTCTATCTCGACCCCCAAACTTCTTAAATCCCCTGGCGCATCATACGCACGACCATATTGGTCACCACTTACACCGGGTCCTCTTTCTCTTCGCTTCTCCTCCATCACCTGCGAATCCCTCATCCGGTTAATGAGCACATCATCACGATCCGAACACAGACTTTGGACCAATTCTTTTACTTCCTCCTTTATCTCTTTCTTATCCTCTCTCCGTCGCTTCTTAATTTCGCTCATCCCTTCTTCCACTTCTTCTAGTTTCTGCTTCACCTCTTTCATTCCCCGGTACGTCTCCTCAAGCTCATCCTCTAAGGCTACCTTGACCGTTTCCAGGTGCGTCCTCACCTGCCGGTCCTTCGTCTCCATTACCTCTACCACCTCGTCCAACCTCGTTGTCAGTCCCTCACGTACCATCTGACATTCCCTCTTCGTCGCTACCAAGTCATTTTTTAGGTCATTTTGTGTCGCTTTTAACCCTCCTATTACCGCTGTGTTCTTCTTTACCTGGTCCGTTAGTTCTTTTTGTCCCTCCGTCAGCTGTTCCACCTCCTGCGTCAGGTCCTCTATGCCCCCTTGTAACTTTACAGTCCCCTTTCTCACCTCCTTCTCCATGTGCTCCTTACAGTGCCTCACCTCCTCGCGCACTCCTCCGACCTCCTCACTCACTCCTCTTCTGATCTCCTCTCCCATCACTTGCATCTCCTGCCCAGATGCCACCCTCATCTGCTCCATTTCCTCCCTGTGAGCATCCAGTTTGGCTTCTACCCCCATTCTGACCCCCTCTATCTGCTGCCCCATTTGGTTAACTTCCCTTTCCGCTTGGTCCCTCATGTCCCTCAATTTGCCTTCCATGGTGTTTTCTAACCCCTCTAACCCATTTTTCACTCCCTCTATCTGATTCTCCTGGGCAGCCATTCTATTTTCTACCCCCTCTAACCCCTTTTGCATCCCTTCCATTTGATTCTCTTGAGCGGCCATTCTGTTTTCAACCCCCATTAACCCATTTTTCACTTCTTTTATCCCGTTGTCTAACCCCTCACCGGTACCCCTCGCTTCGTCCCTCATTACCCCCATTTGGCCCTCCAATCGCTCACTATCAGCCCTCAATCCCACAATTTGGTTTCCCAATTGCTGACTATTAGCCCTCATCTCGTCCTTCATTTCTTCACCCGACTTAACCATAAAGGCCTTTATTTGTTCCATAAATAGGCCCCAATCCATCGGCGGCGCTACCACGGTCGCGGGCGCGGTGACCAGCGAGGCGCCATTTTGTGCGTCTGCTACCCTCGCTGCTTCGCTCTCCTCGCGTCCCTCAATTTGGTCCTGGACCGACCCTGCCTCACTCTCCCCTACCGGACCCCAGCTGTCTTGGTCTGCCATAGCGCGACTTTCAAAATTCGGGTTTTTATTTTCGTATAACAAAATCAAATTTCGCCGTTATAATTTCGTGCGGGAAACGCGCTCCGAATCGATTCTAATTGTTACAAATTTGGGCCTAATAAATTTAGTCCCGGGTTCGAATTCCACTCCTCGACACCAATTGTTACAGACGTGGCTTAGATGTTATTTACCGAGCGGTTTGGTATGACCACGTCTGCACAAGTTACCCGATTATACCCGAACGTTGACTAATCGCGCTACGCTAGGTCAATGAAGGAAAAGACACACGGCTGGGATTAAAATGACACACCAGGGATACGGTTCTCAAGACCTCCGGAGGAGATTATATTCGTTCGGAAGGTCAGATTACAGGGACGAGAGGTACAGCATAGAAAGACAAGCACTTAGACACAATCTTATATTAACCCCAACAGACGACAGATAAACGGGACAAAAGGCTGACTCACACGGGGATTGATGGCTAGGAAAGGCAGGATCGATGGCTCCAGGTGCACCTGGGCTCAGGGACAGAATCGGCTCGGTCCGGTCCAGAGATGCAGCATGCAGGGAGGTCTCACAGCGCTCGAGGTAGTGACTTGCTCTTCTCAAGCTGGGGGCGCATCTCACCTCACATCCGGTGAGTCGCTTCGTATATCCGGCGGGGAGTGACACGCCCTCGGCTCGTTAGCTCCGCCTCGTGGAATCGGCACGTTGCTTCTCATTGGGTGCGTGCGGGGGGTTTACCAGGCTCCGCCCTTGACGAGGAGCTGACAGCCAGCCCCTTCGTGGTAACCCCGTGGAGCGCATGGTCCGGAGCGCATTGTCAATGGCGGCTAACCGAGCCGGTGTGATGACGCACACTCCCCCGCGCAGCGTCGTTGTTGTTGTAATTGTTGTTGTAGTTGTAGTTGTAGTTGTTGTTGTTGTTGTTTGGGGAAGAAGACGGGAGGAGGCATGGGAAAGGTCCTAAACTCACTACTGGTGCCATATAATCACATTCTGGTGCAACGAAGAGTCATAATTAATGGAAACGAGTCCTTAACTGACATAGACTAAGAATAACTAGCAAGATGTCCGAAAGTTGTCTACGTGTGATGCGGTGGACCTGGGCACGACATTTAATGGGGGAAAAAGGGGAAGGTCGGCTCTACTGATTGTTGTTTACAGACAATGGGACTAGGAAATGGGGGATTGGGGATAGTTGGGGAGTATTGGGGAAATAGGGGAATATTTACAAGCGGATATGGAGGCCAAATTCCATATTCGCAACAATATATATATATATATATATATATATATATATATATATATATATATATATATATATATATATATATAAATATATATATATATATGTAACATATGGTAATAATTATGCATGAGAATCTCTATAGGAACAAAGTAAACATCTCATCTATACAAGGTGTCCATAAATTCCTTGTGCAACTTTGAGCTTTTATAACTTTTGATCTACACATCATAGAAACAAACCGTAAATGGTTCATGAAAGCACAATTCATAAAGCTTTTACTGGACATAGGCTGGATATTTAGACTTCAACATAACCATCATCTTTCATAATACATCTTTCAATCTGATTTTCCAACTTGTTGACAACATTCTCCAGTTGCTGCTGAGTAATCTCATGAATTGCTTTTTTGATGTTCTTAGACCTAAGTTCATCCATAGAATGTGGTTTTGATGAGTAAATAATAGTTTGACATAACCACATAAAATGTAGTCCAACAGGGACAGTTCGGGTGAACGAGGTAGTCAAACAATTGGTCCATCTCTTCCGGTCCACTTGCTTGGGAAGACAACATTCAAGAGCCGTCACACATTTCAGGTATAGTGGAAGGTGATATATGAAATGTTTATTCATTGTACATGAACCTAATGCGGTAATTGTGGTTGTTGACTTTTCCACTGATGTATAAGTTGCCTCATCAGAAAATGTCAACTCATCAAGAAACCCAGGGGAATTGTGGATTTAACGACAGCAATATCAACTTTCATTAAAACTGCGAGCAGTGATTATCCGGGGACCAAGACACCCTACCCTGATTGGACAAGTGCGCACCAGTCATTGACAATGGCAGCCCGGATCCGATTGTTTAAAGTTTGAACTGAATCGATCGAAAAATTAAGGACGAGATGCATTTTATTAGTTTGCATGAAATTCAATATGGCCACTAGGTCACATGACGTATGACGTCATATTGTGGATTACGTATCCAATCACATGGCGTACTATAAGTGGTCAAAGTTTCAACTCAATCGATCGAAAAATATTGGCAGAGATGCATTTTAAAGGTTTGCATTAAATCCAGTATGTCCAACAGGTCACATGACCTGTGACATCATATTTAGGATATGCATCCAATCAAGTGACATTCTATAATTGGTCAAGGTTTCAAGTTCATCTGACTAACGGTTTGGCCTGTAGGGCTATACAAAATTCATGGAATCATAATATTAATTTTTTTTAAAATGCTGTCAGCACTTTTTTTGGGCGCCTTACACCAATTAGCAAAAAAAATCAAAGATCGGAGAAAGGAGCGTTCTTTGCCTTGAGGTGGACTATATGTATGCCAAGTTTCAACTCAATAGGTCGAAAAATGAAGGAGATAAATCCTCAAAATCTTGTGTCCCAAACCCATCTCTCTCTGTTCCCACCTTACCCAGTCAAATCCAACTGCTCCTGGACTCTGTGTCCTTCTCCTGACAAGGTGGAGAAGTTTTTGTCAAACCTCGATTCTGATTCTGCAACTGGACCAGACGGCATTAGCCCACGGGTCCTAAAATCCTGCTCTGTGCCGCTCTATCTCACCCTCTCTCTAGGGTCCTCTCTCTTTCCTCTTCTCCAATGGCTTGATCTCTGACCATCAATTTGGTTTCAGACCAGGTCACTCTACTCTGGACATGCTGCTTCTGCTGTCTCAACAATGGATGGAGGTCCTCAATGCCAAGCAGGAAATCAGAGCTGTCTCCCTTGACATATCACATGCCTTTGATATGGTCTGGCACCCCGCACTGCTCACCAAACTCTCCTCCTATGGTATCCATGGAAATCTCCACGCATGGCTTGCGGACTTCATCTCTGGTCATAGTCAACGTGTGGCCCTGAATGGGTTTCTCTCATCTCCCCTTCCTGTTTAGGCTGGAGTTCCCCAAGGCAGTGTTCTGGGCCCTGTGCTTTTCCTGATCTTCATCAATGATCTCTCCGACTCACTGGAAAATCCTCTCTATCTCTTTGCTGATGACTCCACTCTCTGCCGCTCCATTCCTCATCCCTCAGATCGGCAGGCTGCAGCCTCCGCACTCTCTGCAGACCTGGACAAAATCACAGACTGGTCAAACAAGTGGAACATGTCTTTAAATCCTGACAATTCTCACACTCTTACTATGTCTCTCCGAAAAGACCGACTGGACAACCCTCCCATCTACTTTCTCAACAATCTTCTCCAAGAAGTTCTGTCACTCAAGCTTTTGGGTATCACTATCTGTGGAAGGAAGTAGAGGACGGGGAAGACCGAGAAAGACTTGGCTAAAGATGGTGGAAGAAGAAATGCGGGCAAGGGGGTTAACAAGGGGAGATGCAGAAAATAGGGCAAAATGGAGGAGATTCTCATGGGGACCACAAGGCTAACCTTCAAGCACTGACAATGCGCTCGCTCTGGCAGGGAAAATGGCTTTAAAATGCATGTTGTTGTGTGTGTGTGTGTGTGTGTTGTATCTGCCACAATCTTTCCTGGGAAAACCACATTTCCAAGCTGGCCTCCAAAGCCAGTCGCCGACTGGCATCCTCCATTTATGTGAAGGCCTTCCTTGGCACACCTGAGCTCCTCACCACATACAAGGCTTTCATCCACAGCTCAATGGAATACTGTTCTCCCCTCTGGGCAAGTGCTCCTGCCTCACACCTAGCTCGGCTTCACGCTGTTGAAACCAAAGCTTTCAGAATCATTGGAATCTCCCGCGATGAAGCTACCTCCGAGGGCCTTTCACTCACTCACCGCAGGCAGGTTGGTGGTCTTTCTGTCTTCTACCGACTCCTCTCCGGCCCTGCTCCCCCAGCTCTCTCTGTGCTCTGTCCCCCAAATATTCCTACAGGTCGCACAAGATCTGCCAGCAACTCTCTTATGGTCAAACTGCCAAATTCAAGACTCTCTGCTCACCTTTCACTCTTTCATTCCTCTTTTCTCCCACCTCTGGAACAAACTCCCCCACTCTCTTCAATCCCACTCCTCCCTCCAGGTCTTTAAAACAGCTGTTCACCACCATCTCTTATCTTCCCCCATCCAAAACCTTGATCTTTTCTACCCCCGCTAATTCACCCCAGATCCACTTTTTTGAAATTCCAACTTCTTTCCTGGAAGTCCTTGCAGCGTCCATGTGTTTTGTTTTTTTTACCTCTCCCACCTCCCCCCAAGCCCTCCCCCTCCCACGGATCTCTCGATGTCCCTGCTCTCAAATGTTGTGTTTGTGTCCTTCCCCCTCTCTCCCCATCTTGTCTACCGCTCCCCTTATTATATGTTTTTTGTTTTGGTTTGATTTTTTGTGTGATTAATGTTCGCTCTTTCACGAGCCTCGATCTTGTATACAAAAAAGAAAATAAAAAAAATCCAATATGGTCGCGAGATCACGTGACCTATGACGTCATACTTAGGATATGTATCAAGTCAAGTGGTATACCATACATGGTCAAAGTTTCAAGTTGCTAAGATGAACGGTTTGACCTGTAGGGCACCAACAAATTTCATGGAATCAGAATAATCTATCTATAATTCCAGTAATCTCTGTGTGTATGTTTGTATGTTTGTATGTTTGTATGTTTGTCTGTGACCGCTGTTTCTCGACAACCACGGGTCCGATATACTTGAAACTTGCCAGGTATATTGCTGGGGACCTGAGGATGTGCCTTTTCAAGGTTTCATATTAATCGGACAAGTAGTTACCGAGCTATGGCGATTTCTTTACCAAACTCCGCAAGCCGTTCGCTTTGGACCAAACCATTTCATGTAAATAGAGGGGGGGGATTGTCACCGTACTCGCAAGCCGTTCGCTTTGGACCAAACCATTTCATGTAAATAGAGGGGGGGGATTGTCACCGTACTCGCAAGCCGTTCGCTTTGGACCAAACCATTTCATGTAAATAGAGGGGGGGGATTGTCACCGTACTCGCAAGCCGTTCGCTTTGGACCAAACCATTTCATGTAAATAGAGGGGGGGGATATAATTTTAGATATATATATAGTACGGGCATGCCCTAGTAATAATAATAATCTTAGCAATTTCAAAAGGGCACCAATGGTCCCCAAATAACAACATTAACAACAACAAAACTTGATGCATTATACTTTTGCATGTCATTTACAGTTTGTTTCTACCATGTGCACATCAAGGGTTATAAAAGATCAAAGTTGCACAAGGACTTCATGGACATCCTGTATTTAAAAGGCTGGCTCAATTGCTCAAGAGGTACACACACTCACCTCTAAGCTGTCTAGCATGGGTTCGAATCCAGACCCAGCTATAAACTGTCATCCTGATACTTCACAGGCAGCTGGGTGATTCATCAATGTGTTCCATCTCTTTGGATGAATGCTAACATGGGTGTCTCCTCTGCCAGCATTACTTGGTGGACGCTAAAGATCCCAGGGCACCATTCATGAAGAGCAGGTGAGTTTGTACTATCACCCTTAACAAATTAAAAATTCCTGCTCTAACCTAAGGAGGCACAGCCATGCTCCCTGGAATGATGCAAAGCAGCAGCCACATGTTGCACATGATTGTGCTGATGATCTATAATTATAGAGTCCTTAGGAAGTGTTGCTACATTGCCATATTGACTGTTTGGAAACTACGTGGATCCACCATTTGGAGGCAGGTAATGGGCTGAAAGTGTTACAGGCTTTAGGAAGAATGGAGCCAAGATTATTATCCAGACATTTGGAAAATGAATCGATGCATTACAGATTACTCAAGTCAGCAAATTAGTTATAAAACTTTACTACCCAAGCATGAAATCTGTATTGACATTTGCAATTGCATGAATTTTAAGACCTAGTGAGTTTTATTAGTAAGACATTTTTTTAATGGTCATGTGATTCTTTTTGAGGTCCATCAATACTATAAAGCATGAATAGTCTGAGTGTTTTCTTTCTAACTCCTCCAGTTGTGGGCTGATCTCGAACAATGCACTATGCGTACTCAGGTACCAATAGGTGGATGTCCAAGGGTGGTCACCATCACGATCCAAAGGAGATCAAACAACATTGATTATAGGAAAAGTGTCGAAGGACAACAGCCTCCAAATTCTGCCAAGGCTTAATGTCATAAAAATGGGTATGACAGTTCAGTTTATGAACCTTTTTGGTGGAATATCTACATCAAGACGTTTGCTTTTATATGTGCATTGATATGAGTTGGGGGAGGGATTCAATTATAAATTCCGTGTGTGTGATCTGATTTAGTGCCATCGTGATGGCAATTATATATGGTGACTATACCCGAATTTTATTTCAAGTGTCTACAGTGTGTTCCAGAAGAAACAATCACTTTGTGGAAATATCACCACTTTAAATTGCCCACCGGTGGGCCGATGCTGGTACTTGTAATTATGGTTCCCGGGGATGTAGGGGAGAGGGGGAATTGGGAGGGAGAAGGGTTTCGTCTTGGTGTCCTGCCTTTTGAAGAACAACCCCCCAAACAGACCAATCTTTAATGTCCACCAACTCAGGGTATCAGATAGGACCCACAAAATTCAGACGAGCCAGTTCAAAGGCCAGACTAGCTAAACTAGCCAGTTCAAATGCTCGACGAGCCAGTTCAAATGTCAGACGAGCTAGACTAGCCAGTTCAAATGCTGGACTAGCTAGACTAGCCAGTTCAAAGGCCAGACTGCTCGACAAGCCAGTTCAAAGGCCAGACTGCTCGACTAGCCAGTTCAAAGGCCAGACTGCTCGACTAGCCAGTTCAAATGCCAGACTGCTCGACTAGCCAGTTCAAATGCCAGACGATCTAGACTAGCCAGTTCAAATGCCAGACTAGCTAGACTAGCCAGTTCAAAGGCCAGACTGCTCGACTAGCCAGTTCAAAGGCCAGACTGCTCGACTAGCCAGTTCAAATGCCAGACTGCTCGACTAGCCAGTTCAAATGCCAGACTAGCTAGACTAGCCAGTTCAAATGCCAGACTAGCTGGACTAGCCAGTTCAAATGCCAGACTAGCTAGACTAGCCAGTTAAAATGCCAGACTAGCTTGACTAGCCAGTTCAAATGCCAGACGAGCTAGACTAGCCAGTTCAAATGCCAGACTAGCTAGACTAGCCAGTTCAAATGCCAGACTAGCTAGACTAGCCAGTTCAAATGCCAGACTAGCTAGACTAGCCAGTTCAAATGCCAGACTAGCTAGACTAGCCAGTTCAAATGCCAGACTAGCTAGACTAGCCAGTTCAAATGCCAGACTAGCTAGACTAGCCAGTTCAAATGCCAGACTGCTCGACTAGCCAGTTCAAATGCCAGACTAGCTAGACTAGCCAGTTCAAATGCCAGACTAGCTAGACTAGCCAGTTCAAATGCCAGACTGCTCGACTAGCCAGTTCAAATGCTAGACTAGCTAGACTAGCCAGTTCAAATGCCAGACGAGCTAGACTAGCCAGTTCAAATGCCAGACTAGCTAGACTCACCAGTTCAAATGCCAGACTAGCTAGACTAGCCAGTGCAAATGCCAGACTAGCTAGATGAGCCAGTTCAAAAGCGAGACTAGCTAGATTAGCCAGTTCAAATGCCAGACTAGCTAGACTAGCCAGTTCAAATGTCAGACTAGCTAGACTAGCCAGTTCAAATGCTAGACTAGCCAGTTCAAATACTAGACTGCTCGACTAGCCAGTTCAAATGCCAGACTAGCTAGACTAGCCAGTTCAAATGCTAGACTAGCCAGTTCAAATGCTAGACTAGCTAGACTAGCCAGTTCAAATGCTAGAGTTGTTGTGTGATCTAGAATGCTAGACACATGAAAGCCCATAGAATCTTGTTTCTCACAGTCTGAGAGTCCTTTAGGTGCTTTTTTGCAAACCCCAAGCGGGCTTTCATGTGTCTTTCACTGAGGAGAGGCTTCCGTCTGGCCACTCTGCCATAAAGCCCAGATCGGTGGAGAGTTGCAGTGATGGTTGTCCTTCTGGAAGTTTCTCCCATCTCCACACAGGATCTCTGGAGCTCAGCCAGAGTGACCATCGGGTTATTGGTCACCTCTCTTACCAAGGCCCTTCTCCCCCGATTGCTCAGTTTGGCCGGGTGGCCAGCTCTAGTAGTCTGGAGGCACTTCCAGGAAATGTGACAGTAGGGGTACACTCATGTTACAAGCTGGCAACAATGTTTTTCTGAAAGCCCAGACCTCTAGGAACCCAAAAAGTCTTGTTGCCAGCTTGGGAAATGGTTTGGACCAGATTTGTGGCCATTTTTCAAAATGGCCGCCTACATTTTTGGTGTTTTCTAATATTTGAGCTCTAGAACTTATATCTGGCTGTCTTAAAGGTCTCTAGGGTTATGACCTTATAACATATAGTCATACAACAATCCTCACCCAAATTGGGGTGCATGGCATATCTATAAGTGGTTTTATTGAAGCAAAAAGGCAAAAATATGCCTGAAAAACGCCTTCATTTTGATTTTTCCAAATCACTAAATTGCATAATGTGAAGTTGTTCTTTGGTCAATTTCTTTCAAAATAGTTTTAAAATTTGCCCAGATCCCTCCTCTTCATTAGCAAATCTTCAGGAATATACCCAAGTTCTCAGAAAATATGTTTTATGCATGATCAGCTACCCCTACCCCCTAAATCACAAAACGTGCCAATTTTCAATATTTCCAGATTCCAACCAATATCATTGTTGTATGACTTTTTCTCATCATGATAGGTCCAAATTAACTTACTCTATGTGATTAGGTGTTAATAAAAATTGAATTTCACACTTTAGTGAAAATCCAAGATGGCTGCCAAATGGCCAATAAAATATAATATTTCACATTATGACGTTAAGTTAAGGTAATGTAGTCTACCATTTGATACCAACACATTTTTGAGACATAATATATTGCAATAATGATGCTTTCCTTTGTATCCTTCCTCAGGTCCTGCCCGAATCATCATTTTAACATAATTGTTGTGTTAACAATGTACTATAACATATTGCTTGTTGCATGTGCTGTAAATAGCTTTCAGTGTTGTGGTAGACATAGTCTTTGTCTCTTTCCAGATATGAATGAAGATGGAACCTGTAGCTGTGATAGGCGGGAGACGGAAGAGAGAATCAGTTGCACTGGACATCGACTGGAGCACATGCTTCATTTGCCAAGGCAACAGAAAAAATGAAAAGACAACCAAGCCCACAGATGTTGGTCTCGAACGCTTTAAAGACTGTGTGATTACGAGACAGAAATACCATGACCATGAGTACATCTCAACACTTGACAGAATACAGAGTATTGACCTTGATGATGAAAAAGAACACATAGTATGGCACAGGGGCTGTTATTCAAAGTTTACACATGCCAACCATATTGAGAGACTGAAAAATCGGCATGAAAAGGAAGCAAAGGACTCGTGTGACCAACCATCTACATGCATTCGCCCCTCTTCTAGAGCATCAGTTGCTTCAGTGTCCTGGGACAAATGTATTTTCTGTCAGGAGGATAAGGCAGGAAAGCAATTGAGGAATGTAGCCACTTTAGAGACCTCAGACAGAATACTAAATGATGCTCAAAAGAACAAGATTATGAGATGCCGGTTGGCAGGAATAAGTGACCTAATAGCTGCTGAAGGGAAGTACCACCTTCCTTGTTATGTAACCTTCAGGAGGAAGTCTGAGTCAACTGTGGTAGAAGAAGGCCCAGAATATCCACCAGATGTTTGTTTCAACAAAATGATCGAGGAGGTGGATGCTGGGCTGTCTGGAGGAGACATCTATACCATGATCCATGTTTGCATCCATGTTTGCTGTTGAGGTGTCCAAGGACAAGAAGAAAAAGGGTACTGCTATTGTCAAAGCAGATCGCGATCTGTTTCAACGACTGATTGTTGTCATGGAGGCAGGCAGAGATATTGACATAGATTCACTTCTCACACAAGAACTTTGCCATGTACCTTTAGCTCTAGCCAATACTGATGGGACCCTCAGACAAACAAACAAGTCACAGTTGCTACCTCTTCTAGAGAAAGATGGTGTGTCTCAGGCAAATGCCCCAGCATCTAACACACCAACATGCACAATTGTTGATGGAATGGCCTTAGTTCAGGCATTGGGAAAGCCAAAGGACACAAAGACATTTGGAGACTATGCCAAGAGGGTCGTAGCTGCAGTGTCAAACAACTTCAAGGAGCCCTGTAACCGTGTGGATGTGGTCTTTGACTGCTATGAAAAGCACTCAATCAAAGATGCAACAAGAAAGAGGCGGGTTGGAAAGGGTCGTGGCATTAGATGTGAAATAAGCAACAGAGATCTCAAGCTACCACAGCAATGGAAATCTTTCATGGATGTCAATGACAACAAAGTGGCTCTTACAAAGCTTCTCAAGGAAGAACTACTTGAACATGAACATGAAGCCACACAGGAATTGGTGGTTAGTGGTGGAAACAATGGCATGGCTGCCTCTTCCACAGGCAGGAACATGGAGCATCTCTGTTCATCACAAGAGGAGGCAGACACGCGTATGATTCTTCATGCTCTGGAAGCAAAGGCTAGAGGATATGAGAGGATCGTCATCACCAGTAGTGATACCGATGTATTATTGCTTTTGATGGCCTTCCAGCCCCAAATGCCAGAAGAGGTATGGATGAAATCAGGGACCTCTAAATACAGGCGCTACATTGCTGGCCACAAAATTGATTGCACTGATGATGTCAGGGACAGTCTTCTAGCTTTCCATGCCATTACAGGATGTGACAGCGCCAGTCAACTCGCAGGCATATCAAAGAAGGCAGCATGGAAAATATTTTGTGAAGTTCCTCACCTACTCTCCCAGCTAGGGGTTGCACATGTTCCAAGTGAAGAGATTTGTGCAAAGGCTGAGGAGTTTGTCTGCCGTCTTTACAACCCGAAAGGAGACGCAAAGGAAATCCAGGCGCTGAGATGTTCCCAATTCAGAAAAGTTGGTAAAAAGCCAGAGAACATGCCACCAACAGAGGATGCATTGCACCAGCACATTTTAAGGGCACATCATCAAGCCCTTGTGTGGCGAAATGCCAGTGTGCCAAATCCAGGAATCCCCAATCCAACAACATCCGGCTGGTACCTTGAGGACAACCAGCTGATGCCCCGTCTCATGACCAAGGAAGGGCTCACAGCAGAATGTGTCAAAATTGCGACGTGTGCATGTACCTCAAAGGCCCGTCCATGTCTAACTGGCAGGTGCAACTGTAGGAAAAATGGATTGCGGTGCACATTGGCATGCAAATGTGTAGACTTATGCAGGAACCCCCTCAATGACTCTGATAGTGATTAGATGACATGCATGGAAACTTGAGTATATTCCATAATGTCATATTGTTACTATGCTGGCTGTATTTGACGTAATGTAACTAGTCTTGCTTCAGCTCTGTTCCACCAATGTATTACTAGTCTATGATATGACTGTATCCCACATTCTGTCACTTATGTATGAATAGCCAGATTAGCTTGTTGGGTATGACTTTGTTAATTCAGTGCCAAATATTTGTTTAGTTTAAAGGTGCAAGCATTGCATTGACGTTTGTATTGTTTGGATCAGTGTAACATAATAATGTTTGCATTATGTATACAAGTTATGTATGTTTATTTTTGTTTTACATTAAATAATATAGCTTATATTTTACAATCTTCTATGTCTTCATTTATGTAAGTGCCTTGTTTGTCAGCTATGTTGGAACTAATATACTCCGCAAACAAGGCACTTCCAAATCCACACTACTTTCCTGAAATTCAAATGTTATAAAACATAAATTTTACATAAAGTCCCCCTCTAAAATAATACATCTTCAACTCATCAAGACTCTTTCACATACATGTGACCTATAGAATAGTAGTGCCTCATATATTTAGTATAAATGGAACATTTTAGAAGTGCCTCTGAATGAAATTGCAGTCTTATGGTCTCGCGCCACCAAATATTCTATGGCCATTTGGCAGCCATCTTGGATTTTCACTAAAGTGTGAAATTCAATTTTTATTAACACCTAATCACATAGAGTAAGTTAATTTGGACCTATCATGATGAGAAAAAGTCATACAACAATGATATTGGTTGGAATCTGGAAATATTGAAAATTGGCACGTTTTGTGATTTAGGGGGTAGGGGTAGCTGATCATGCATAAAACATATTTTCTGAGAACTTGGGTATATTCCTGAAGATTTGCTAATGAAGAGGAGGGATCTGGGCAAATTTTAAAACTATTTTGAAAGAAATTGACCAAAGAACAACTTCACATTATGCAATTTAGTGATTTGGAAAAATCAAAATGAAGGCGTTTTTCAGGCATATTTTTGCCTTTTTGCTTCAATAAAACCACTTATAGATATGCCATGCACCCCAATTTGGGTGAGGATTGTTGTATGACTATATGTTATAAGGTCATAACCCTAGAGACCTTTAAGACAGCCAGATATAAGTTCTAGAGCTCAAATATTAGAAAACACCAAAAATGTAGGCGGCCATTTTGAAAAATGGCCACAAATCTGGTCCAAACCATTTCCCAAGCTGGCAACAAGACTTTTTGGGTTCCTAGAGGTCTGGGCTTTCAGAAAAACATTGTTGCCAGCTTGTAACATGAGTGTACCCCTACCACCTTTTCTAGGCCACTTTTGGGGATATGCCTCCAGACTATAGGAAGAGTCCTGGTTGTTGCAAACTGCTTCCATTTAAGAATTATGGAGGCCACTGTGCTCTTGGGAACCTTCAATGCAGCAGAGATTTTTTTTGTAGGCTTCCCCAGATCTGTGCCTCGACACAATCATGTCTCTGAGCTCTGCAGGCAGTTCCTTCGACCTCATGGCTTGGATTTTGCTCTGATATGCATTGTCAGCTGTGAGACCTTATATAGACAGGTGTGTACCTTTCCAAATCATGTCCAATCAATTGAATTTACCACAGGTGGACTCCAATCAAGGTGTAGAAACATCTCAAAGATGATCAAGAGAAATGGGAGGCACCTGAGCTATATTTCAAGTGTCATAGCAAAGGGTATGAATACTTATGTAAATGTGATATTTCAGTTTTTTCTTTTTAATAAATTTGCAAAACTTTCTAAAATCCTGTTTTCTCTTTGTCATTATGGGGTATTGAGTGTAGATTGATGAGGGGAAAAATGAATTTAAACAATTTCAGCATAAGGCTGCAACATAACAAAATGTGAAAAAGTGAAGGGGTCTGAATACTTTCTGAATGCACTGTATGAACAATAACTTTCTACTTCGAGTCGTGTGTTTTATGCATCAGTCTCGCGGTTGGCCATTCAGACGATACCGCATTGACGTCATAGTCAAGACCACAACTGGTAAAAGCCAATTCATCAGAGGCTCCAAATGTCACAAGATGGCAGGATTAACGCCATCACTTTAATTTGCAATGACAAATGCAAATTACTCTCCGCGAATGGCTTGGTGGTTCAGCTAGGAATTGACCCTCATGAATTGTATGTTGCCTGAGATTGGATTTTAAATGTGTTCCACGAGCACAGCGCGGTTCCCTTATGGATATCAGTCATTTGGAGGAATGTACTGATATATACAATGTTGTCATATTAATGTGTACATCAGGTGGGTTGTTATTCCTAAATTTAAATTCCATTAAGTCATAAGATTTAACAATGTTGGTCATACAGTGCACGCACACACAGCGTGTACACACGTCTTTGTTTCATTTCTGGTCCTCATAATTCTATCACACACACACTGGGATTTTTTTTTTTTGTATACTGAATCGAGGCTCGTGAAAGAGCTGACATTTACTTCACAAACAAATCAACCAGACAAACAAAATATATAAAAAGAGGGAGCGGAAGACAAGAGAAGGGGAAGCACACAAACACTTGAGAGCACACAACATTTAAGAGCAGGGAGATGTGTGTGAGGGAGAGGGCTTGGGGTGAGGAGGCGTGGGAAGGGGAGGGGGGGGGTGGGAGAAGTATAAAACACAAGGACACCAAGGACTTCCATGACAGAAGTTGGTATTTCAAAAAAGTGGAATTGGGGTGAAATTAGCGGGGATAGAAAAGATCAGAAAGAATCGAGGGATAGAGAAAGATTAGCGGGGATTAGCGGGGATAGAGAAAGAATCATAATAAATGCCCAAGATCACCAAGGACGTTATACCAATGATAACAAAATGGTGGGACTGAGTCAACTGGACAGCTGTAGGTCCTGCAAGATAGAAAGAGAAACTACGAGTCACCTCATTTCGAGATATAGAAAAACTCATGTCAGAATAACTGTACACACAAAGGCACAACATGGTATGGTATGTATATAGTAATCCACTGCCACATCTCCAAAATGTTATAAAACACAAAAGTATAAAACACATGGACACTGCTGGAACTTCCAGGAAAGAAAAAAGTCGGTATTTCCCCAAAAAAAAAAAAAGTGGATTTGGGGTGAATTCGCGGGGGTAGAAGAGATCAAGGTTTTGGATGGGGGAAGATAAGAGATGGTGTTGAACAGCTGTTTTAAAGACCTAGAGGGAGGAGTGGGATTGTAGAGAGTGGGGGAGTTTGTTCCAGAGGCGGGAGAAAAGGGGAATGAAAGAGTGAAGGTGAGCAGAGAGCCTAGATTTTGGCAGTTTAACCATAAGAGGGTTGCAGGCAGATCTTGTGCGACCTGTAGGAATATTTGGGGGACAGAGCCCAGAGAGAGCTGGGGGAGCAAGGCCGGAGAAGAGTCGGTGGAAGACGGAAAGACCACCAATCTGCCTGCGGTGAGTGAGTGAAAGGCCCTCGGAATTAGCTTCATCGCGGGAGAATCCAATTCAGCATGGACATAGAAAACACAGCATTCCGACTGGATTTCGTACTTGGGTACAAAAAGTAATAGAAGGCATTGCTAATTGAGGTATCATTCCCCAGTGATTTTTGGCCTTAACAACATAAAAAGAAATCAAGTCCAAGACAAATCAAGACCAAATACCAAGATCTCAAAAATGAAGTTTAAAGATCCTGGAAGCTGAAGAGCACTAAAATTGGGGTCAGTGATTATTGGAGCAACGGGAATGATAAAAATAGCCTTACATAGATCTTAAAAACCATCCCTGGGAACATTACCACAAACAAACTACAGCTTGAGGCTGTACGGGGCTCCATGACGATCCTCAAACAATCCTGAAAAGAACCATCGGTACAAAACTTTGAGAACAAAAAAATCTTCAGCTTGCTCCATGAATCATGACGCTCCTTACTCAGATCCCTGGGAGGACTCCATTCCACCTTTTCAAACCCACATACGATGTGTGTGCGTGTGTGCATGTGCATTTCATCTTTCCTCTACAGCTGGCTTTGTACATGCTGAACTGTGTACAAAGCCTTCTTTCCAAAGCAGTAGTAAATCCAAAATGGTTTTCATGTTCCCACGAACAACTCTGGCGGAAATGTTTCTTTGGATAAGCTTGATAATATAAACATGAATTCTTTGAACAGTGGGTTACATTACAGTGGGCAGTGCTCATATTAATCTTGTTACAGTTCATTAGGCAAGGTGTACTGATCTTTTGCCAAGGCTAGACCCCCCCACCCCCAACACACACACTCCTGACCTCCTCAAGCTACTTCCTGATCTAGTGTCCATCTTTTTCCATTGCTTGTTTGATTATGGGCTCTCACCGTTTGTTTCCATGCCAACATTCCATTGCCCTTTGCAAAGGAGTGGAAGGTTGTTTGGGAAAAAAAATTCCCATGTTTTCCCTTACCAGCAAGTTGTCAAAATAGATCTGCTTTTCATAGTCGGCATTTCTTCAGCTGAAGGCAAACGCTACCAGTTTGGTTTTAGTGTACTACTGTATTCTCATTTTGTAACCCTTCAAACAAATAATTTGCTCCTGAAGTTATTTAGGGTTCATTAGGCATACTGATGCAACTGAGAATGATCTGATTTTCTCTGTTAATCAAACTTATTCACATTTTATCTGCATCTTTATCACTTTGGAGTAGTTTGTGAAGACTCTATACAATAAGTTTGATTTAAAAGCATCATGAAATAAGCTCAGATGGCATCAAAATGTGAAAACTTTGGAGGTGGGTGAATACGTCCGCAGGCCAGTATTACATTAAGCTAACTTTGTGTTCAAACTTCACAACTGAAATTGAAATTCGGAAATGGGTAGAATGGGGTAGGATGGAGAGAGGAAGCAAATGTTGTAACATAAGTGTTTTGTCCTTTGGGTGTTCTGTCCACAAGTACATTTTTGCAATGCAAAGACAAATGATAATTGACAAAGAGCGATAATAAAATGACATTTTAAATGAGTGCAACTTTAATTGATCCGTTCACATTTGAGGCACTTGCTGGATTGTGTTGCCTTCCCTGTATACTCCTGATGAGTATAATAGAATATTGCTTGTCAGGAGCTCAATTGAGTAATGCTCTCCCCTACGCCACCCCAGGATCACATCCATCTCTCCTGGATTCTGTGGAATCTAAAGCTCTCAACGTTATTGGAATCTCCCCTGATGATGCTGAAAAAACTAGAAAAACAGAAACAAGTCAGTAGTCTCTGTGTTTTTTTTTTTACCCCCTCTTCTCAAATAATTTTACCCCCTCTTATCTAATAAATTTTACTCCCTCTGCTCTCTCATTCATCTGACCCTGCCCAACAATTCCTGGAGGAATGTGTTCTTCCAGTAACTCTTTCCTGGTTAAACTTGTAAAATCCAGGCTGACTGCACATCTTCAATCCTTTGCTCCTTGCTTCTCTCATCTATGGAACCCCTTTCCAGGGGCCGTTCTTTCCGCTCGGCCGCTTAACGCTTCAAAGCGGGCAGTGCACTGCCATCTCTTGTGTCCCACATGCTAACCCTTGATCTATATCCCCATTAACCCTTTCAAATGCAGTCCTCTTACTTTCTGGTTTCAGTGTTTCTTTATTTCTGTCTGTCTCTTTCTATTTTTTCCTTACCTGTTTGGTATCCTCTTGCTTGTTGTGCCAAATTGTTGTCCGTTCTGAATTTATCTTGCTCTTACATGAGCCTCTCTGGTAGGGGAAAATTTCAAGCATTGGAAGCTATTTTATCATGTGTTCTCTTTATTCTTTGCCTGGGTTAAGGTAACACCTGCTATATGAGGCCTGAACAATCCCAGCTTCCCCGGTTACAATATTTGACAAGGAGCATCGATGCATAAGCTAGCATGTCTTTAAATATTTTTGTAAAAGCACCTCATATGCCCTGGTCTGGATCCACCGTGGAATATAAAATCGCATTGGAGGAAACTACACTATTCAACTGACCTAGAGGCGTGAACCTAATCAGATTCAAGGTACTTATATTGGTCAGTTTTTGGTGAGGAATGAATGCAAGTTGGCTTTATCAAAGCTTGTCACATCACATATACCACCCCCAGCCCCCCCCCCCCATCCCCTTCCCATGCCTCCCCCCCCCCCCCCCCCAGCCCTATCCCTCCCACATATCTCCCGTTGTCCCTGTTCTCTGCTGTTGTACTTGTGTGCTTCCCTCTCTCCCCATCTTGTCTCCCGCTCCCTTTATTGTATGTTTTGTGTGTCCATTTGTTGTTTTTGTGATTAATGTTAGCTCTTACACGAGCCTCGATCTTGTATCCAAAAAGAAAAAAAAAGTGCAAGGATTGAAAAAGTTAGTTCTTACATTTTCATTGCATTAGTTGTAACTCTTTTTCCAACAAACCCGCTGCAAGGTGGCTGTTCATCGCCATCTGCCGTCGAATCAGAAGTTGCTGTGTGACCCTTTCAAGATCATCGGAAAGCTGCAGCAAATTGAGCGCCTTGGTTAATTACAAATTGCGTAAGAGACGTGGGAAGAATAAACAAGTTGAGAGAGGCCTGCCGGTTCAACTTTAGTTGCGTCTTTCGCGTGCGTGTCGGACTCCAGCTCGTAAACAGACCATTCGATTTTCCATCTCCTTCGGTCCCAAAACGGTGCAAATTGAATGCTTGTGGGCTGGGAATGGTGTCACACAAGTGAAAAAAAAGTTTCTTGGGAATAACAGACGCAATTGAAAACGCCCGATGCTTCTCTTTTAAAAATCGTCCACTACTGTCTATTTTCATTGACCGTCTATGTTAAGGCTGCAGACGTTAAAGATCCCACGGATCCCAATGGGGCATTAGGTTGTGGGTACCCTAGGGTCGCTTTACCTGCCTGGGGACGTTAAAGTTATAAAAGTTGACTATAAGAACGGGAAGACGAGTAAAAATAGATAAATTAAGCACATGTGTGCCAAATGGCCATGTATAGGTGGATTACAATCTTCCCTGTGCTGTGCCAACATATAGGAACAGACCTTCCTTCTAAGGAATGTGAAGGCGTCTGTTTGTCTGCCAATATTTATTTGAAGGCATTAAAGTTCCCTTTGTGTCTTTTGAAATGACGAGGTGCCTTAGGATCAATTATGATCTGATAATGATAAGTGGGTAGTATTAAAAAGTGAATCCGACATGGTGGTGGTGCAGGGGTAGGGCATGTACTTGTGAGCAGTCTTTTATGGGTGTGATTCCAGATCCGACTCAACTGTCGGACTGGTGCTTGCAATCACAAAGCTGCAGCTTGGGCATTGCATCTGAAAGTGTACCGATTCTCAGATTACCGTTAAGCTGCTTGTTCAATCTGCTATCATTAGCTGGTGGACGTTAAATATCCCATGGTGTCTATAAAAAAGACTAGGTCTTTTGCAAATGGAACGCTGGACAAATTTCTGCACTGACTCGGGGGGAAAAAAAATCTCAATTTAATCCATTTTAAATTCAGGCTGTAACACAACAAAATGGGAAAAAGGTCAAGGGGTGTGAATACTTTCTGAAGGCACTGTAGATGTATGTACATACGAGCAAGCGTTGGTCCACCTGCTGTGGGCTATTTAGAGTGGTGACATTTCCCCAAAGTGCTACTTTCTTCTGGAATACACTGTACACTTGAAAAAAATTGGGATATATCGCAACCATATTTGGCCTTGCAGGACCATACTGTAATGTTTTTGTGCTATTAAATAACAAGTGATCAATTTTACGTTTTCGTCAAACATACAATGCCTTCAGAAAGGAGTCACAGTTCTTGACTTTTTCACATTTTGTTATGTTACAGCCTCAATTTTAAATGGATTAAATTGAGATTTTTTTTTGTCACTGATATGCACATAATATCCCATAATGTCAATGTGGAATTTCTTTTGAATTTTTTCAAATTTATTGAAAATAAAATGCAGACATATCTAATTTACATAAGCATCCAACCCCCTGATCAATAAATACTAAGTGGAAGCTCCTTTGGCAGCGATTACTGCTTCGAGTCTTCAGTTTACTCAAGCTCTGTCAAGTTGGATGGGTATTGTCGGTGAACAGCAATCTTCAAGTCTTTCCACAGATTATCAAGGGGATTCAAGTCTGGCCTTTGGCTGGGCCACTCAAAGATTTTCAGAAATAAGCTAGTTATAATCCAATCGAAAGCAACCCAATGGAACACAAAAGATCGGTGGTGCATACCCTCTCAAAAAGAGCACGTGAGTTACCATCTACCTTTGAAGACAGGATGAGTGAGGAGGACCATCTTCAAAATGTGTTGAGGGCAAATGGTTATCCTGATAGCTTGTTACCCAACAGGAAAACGATAAGGGCTTCCCCACACAACAGGCTGAGACCGAGAGAACAACCAAAGGGTTTGTGTGTTCTGCCTTTTGTACCGGGGGTTTCATAGAGGATCGGCAGAATTTTGAAATCGGCAGGAGTGAGGGTTAGTTTCACACCGGTTTTCACCCTTCGCCAAGCTCTTATGAGGGTCAAGGACAAGCTTCTGAGGAAGGATAGGTCAGGGGTGGTATACGTAGTGCCCTGTGGTTGTGGAGCTGAGTATGTGGGTGAAACCGGGAGGACTTTAGGTCAATGTATTGCTGAACACCAAAAAGCATTTGAATGTAATTATCCCAGCAGATCTGCTATTGCCAAACACGGCCTTAAGGAAGGCCACACACCTTCATGGGATAGGGTTAATATTTTGGGTTCCACACCCAACAGAAACAGAAGACGTGTTTTGGAGGCTTGGCACACAGAAGAAACTGTTACCTCGATCACACAAGAGGTAGTTGACTTACCGGTAGCGTTCGTTTGATCCACTCTTGTGTAAACGAAGCAGGCATTCCATACTTTGAACAACGAGTCCACATAATATGTCAGACAAGGTTTTTATTCGGACAATTTGCCCCCTCCCCCTCATCCCCCCCGAACCACCCCTCTCCCAACCACCCCCCTCCTCCGCTTCCACCCCCCATCCAGTCCCCCCCCCCCCATTTTTATCCCCCCTATTACCCTCCCCTTCCCGCACTCCCCTTTACCGCATTGGGCCACATGTGATGATCTTGATATTGTTACAGACGTGGCTTAGATGTTAGTTTACCGAGCGGTTTTGGTATGACCACGTCTGCACAAGTTACCGATTATACTCGACGTTGACGAAGCCGCGCCACGCTGGCTCAATAAGAAAAAGAAGACACCCGGCTGGGTTATAAAATGACGACACCAGGGATACGGTTCTCAAGACCTCCGGAGGAGATTATATCCGTTACGGAAGGTCAGATTACAGGGACGAGAGGTACAACATAGAAAGACAAGCACTTAGACACAATCTTATATTATTCCCCAACAGACGACAGGCAAACGGGACAACGGCTGACTCACACGGGGGTTGATGGAAAGGACAGGCGGGTAGCGATGGCTCCAGGTGCACCTGTGCTCAAAGGTTAGAATCGACCCGGTCCGGTCCAGAGATGCGGGAGGTTTCACAGCGCTCGGAGGGGACATTCTTTCACAGGCGGGCCTTTCTCTCTCAGCGCTCGCAGGTCCTTCTTTTTCCAGCTCGGGGCGCATCTGACGTCACATCCGGCGCGGGGCCGCGTATATCCGGCGGGGAGTGACACGCCCTCGGCTCGTTAGCGCCGCCCCAGATGGAATCGGCACGTTGCTTCTCATTGGGTGCGTGCGGGGAGGGGTTTACCAGGCTCCGCCCTTGACGAGGAGCTGACAAGGAGCCCCTTCGTGGTAACCCCGTGGAGCGCGTGGTCAATGGCGCTAATCGAGCCGGTGTGAGGACGCATCCTCCCCCGCTCCGCCGCCATCTCCTCTGTTGTTGTTGTAATTGTTGGGGAAGAAGATGGAAGGAGGTATGGGAAAGGTCCTAAACTCACTACTGATGCCATATAATCACATTCTGGTGCAACGAAGAGTCATAATTAATGGAGACGAGGCCTTAACTGACATAGAATAAGAATAACTAGGAAGATGTCCGAAAGTTGTCTACGTGTGGTGCGGTGGACCTGGGCACGACATTTAATGGGGGAATAAGGGGAAGGTCGGCTCTACTGATTGTTATTTACATGCAATGGGACTAGGGAATGGGGGATTGGGGAAAGTTGGGGAGTATTGGAGAAAATAGGGGAATATTTACAAGCGGATATGGAGGCCAAATTCCATATTCGCAACAATATTATGGCAATTTTATTTTATCTTAAAAAATTTTGCTTTAATATATTTACAGTTTTAATTTAATTTACAATTTAATTATTTACAAGTTTAACTTCTAATAAAATGTAATGATTGTTCCTGATTTTCTAAACACTTGAGTTATAATCCAGCATTGCTTACAGGATTCTTTTGAGCTGTTAATATGCGGTTGATTTTTGAATTTGGTCAGTAACGTTCTCGGTTCACGAGAGCGGTGTGATACGGTTTCATTGGCTGTCCAGCTTTGCCCACCCCACTTTGCATATACCCCGCCCACTTTGCATATAAGGGGATGTTGAGATGATTTTATCACTCTTGAGGAAGATTAACGGAGGCTTGTGGCTTTGTCACATGTTGTTAATCGAAACGTTGTCATTGTTCAATTAAAGGTTGGCGATCTTACCATGGAGTCATTTGGATTTACTCCCAACCGCAAATCTTTGCTTATAATTATTGGCGAAAGCCATGGGTAGGACAATAGGACATTGCCAAGAGATGCCGTCATGACACCAACCTTGTGGAGCGGACCGAAGTAACGAAGGCACATCTTCGGTTTAACCATCTCTGTTTGGAACAGAACATTCTTCCGAAGCCTCTACGTTTCAGACCTCCCATGCCGGGTTTGAAAGCTAAGCAGATCATGCAGGTAACAGGACGGAGGTTTCTTCGTTTGCGCATTTCAAACTGCCACCATCGCCTCGCTAAACGGTATGACTATGTGCAACGGTTGGCTTGTACTATTGCGCCAAGACTACCTGGCGAGTTATGGGATCGAGTACAACGGAGAGCTCACACTTTCGCGGAGCACACTAGGACATCGGTGGGGAAACGGCACCAACGAAAGTTCACAGCATTGGTTGATGAAACCACCCATCGCATGACTCCCGTCGTTGACGTGAACATTCTTCGGAACCGGTGCGTGGTTAACCGGTCGAGTACGCAGCTCTCGGAGGCACAAACCAGCTTATTGCAGAAGGGCCTTAATTTTGCCATCACTCCCCGATTTGTTCCGAAAGACACCATTGTATCACGGGTGGAATCTGCGATGATGAATCTTGATAACGCCACCAAGAACAAAATCAGATCACGTGTGGCTGCTGTTTTACTTCGCCCTCCGCAATTTTCACGCAATAATTTCAATTTGGACCCGAAAGAACAAGCTTTACGAGATTTACGCAACATGGATGATGTGGTGTTCTTACCAGCGGACAAAGGACGGGCAACGGTGCTCATGGATCGTCTTGTATACACCAACAAAATGCAGGATATGTTGGCGGACCAAAGTACTTATGAACGGTTAACCGCAGATCCAACTAAGAAGGAGGAACGAAGGTTAAACTCAATGCTTGCCAGAATAAAAGCGACTGGAAGACTATCAGCTGCGGCGTACAAACGTCTGTACAGCAGTAAGGGAGTGGCTCCCAGGGCCTACGGGCTACCGAAAGTGCACAAAGAGGGATTTCCGCTACGGTTAATCGTTTCCTGTATTAATGGTCCGTCATATGCTCTATCCAAGTTTTTGGCAAACATTTTGAAGTATTTGGTGGGGACAACAGAGAGAACCGTACACAATAGCACAGCATTTGCTGAAAGAGTGAAACAGCTCACCGTCGAAGCACATGAGACCATGGTTTCGTTTGATGTTGTGTCTTTATTTACCAACGTGCCCATAGCCCTGGCGATTGAGGTGGCAAACCGGCGTTTCATGGAAGATGATCGATGGAAAGAGACTGCGGGAGTTTTAAGCCCGATGGATGTGTGTGACATGCTTTCGACATGCCTCTCTTCCACCTCCTTTGTATTTAATGAGGTATATTACAAGCAGGTTTATGGCACCGCTATGGGTTCCCTGGTATCGGCTGTGATTGCTAACATGGTGATGGAGGATTTGGAGGAACGCACCATTCCAGCCCTGTTCGTGGGACTACGTGTTTGGTTCCGGTACGTGGATGACACATTTGTCATCTGTCACTCTGTTGAGGTGGGCATCATACATGAGACCATAAATAAAACTTTTTCCTCCATTAATTTCACCATTGAAGAGGAGAAAAATGGAGCCCTTCCCTTCCTGAATACACTCGGAGCAAGGGATCCCAAAGAAGCCTTAAAGGTAAAGGTGTACAGAAAACCAACACACACTGATCGCTACCTTGATTTCAATTCTTGCCACCCAATGGAACACAAAAGATCGGTGGTGCACACCCTCTCAAAAAGAGCACGTGATTTACCATCTACCTTTGAAGACAAGATGAGTGAGGTGGACCATCTTCAAAATGTGTTGAGGGCAAATGGTTATCCTGATAGCTTGCCACACAACAGGCTGAGACCGAGAGAACAACCAAAGGGTTTGTGTGTTCTCCCTTTTGTACCGGGGGTTTCACAGAGGGTCGGCAGAATTTTGAAATCGGCAGGAGTGAGGGTTAGTTTCACACCGGTTTTCACCCTTCGCCAAGCCCTTATGAGGGTCAAGGACAAGCTTCTCAGGAAGGATATGTCAGGGGTGGTATACGTCGTGCCCTGTGGTTGTGGAGCTGAGTATGTGGGTGAAACCGGGAGGACCTTAGGTCAATGTATTGCTGAACACCAAAAAGCATTTGAATGTAATTATCCCAGCAGATCTGCTATTGCCAAACACGGCCTTAAGGAAGGCCACACACCTTTATGGGATAGGGTTAATATTTTGGGTTCCACACCCAACAGAAACAGAAGACGTGTTTTGGAGGCTTGGCACACAGAAGAAACTGTTACCTCGATCACACAAGAGGTAGTTGACTTACCGGTAGCGTTTGACCCACTCTTGTGTAAACGAAGCAGGCATTCCATACTTTGAACAACGAGTCCACATAATATGTCAGACAAGGTTTTTATTCGGACAATTTGCCCCCTCCCCCTCATCCCCCCCGAACCACCCCTCTCCCAACCACCCCCCCCCTCCGTTTCCGCCCCCCATCCAGTCCCCCCCCCCCCCATTTTTATCCCCCCTATTACCCTCCCCTTCCCGCACTCCCCTTTACCGCATAGGGCCACATGTGAGGATCTTGATATTATGGCAATTTTATTTTATCTTAAAAAATTTTGCTTTAATATATTTACAGTTTTAATTTAATTTACAATTTAATTATTTACAAGTTTAACTTCCAATTAAATGTAATGATTGTTCCTGATTTTCTAAACCCTTGAGTTATAATCCAGCATTGCTTACAGGATTCTTTTGAGCTGTTAATATGCGGTTGATTTTTGAATTTGGTCAGTAACGTTCTCGGTTCACGAGAGCGGTGTGATACGGTTTCATTGGCTGTCCAGCTTTGCCCACCCCACTTTGCATATACCCCGCCCACTTTGCATATAAGGGGATGTTGAGATGAGTTATCACTCTTGAGGAAGATCAACGGAGGCGTGTGGCTTTGTCACATGTTGTTAATCGAAACGTTGTCATTGTTTGTTCAATTAAAGGTTGGAGATCTTACCATGGAGTCATATATATATATATATACACACACACACACACACACACAATGTCTCATACATGGATCTCATACGTGTCGTACACAATGGCCAATGTCTCCCTACGGCAACTCGAAACTGCCGGAGATAAAGTCCTCCGAGTGTGGAGGCTTTACTTTAAATTAAAAAGCGCCAAGTGGCAGCTCAGAATAACATTAAGATCTTTAATTTACTTGCATATACCGAGAACCTAATGCGTGTGTGTGTCTCCTGGCAATTTACTCACTAACAGTGAGAGTGATCCAAACCCAGGAACCAACAGGAATAATAATTAATTCTGTTTATTTCTGAAGTGTATGTACTCGTAGAAACCAGGGACAGGAGCAAACCAAACAAACTGTTAAAGAAATCTAAAAAGAAGAGAATGTCACAATCAGAAAATACATCACGCTTAAAAATCATTAAAATTATTGGGCTAATCTACTTAACCTATTCTTAAAGCACAGAATCTAGGATCTAATGTAAAACAGTTGGCTAAACTAGAAGAGCACTCTGCGACGTCGACCAATATGCCTCCTCGGCCACATTACATCATATACATACTTATACCAAGTTTGATTGAAATCCCTTTTACCCAGGGGGCAAAGTGGGTTTGACTGACATGGGATGTTATGAAGGGCTGTAATGAAATGGAAAACCAAATACTATATTGGAGTCATCAGAAGGAACCCGAATGAGCAAAGATCTCCCTCCTGTTCTATCCAGGAGTCAATGTCAATTCTATCCAGGAGTTCCTGTTTTATCCAGGAGATGACCAACTATCCAGGTTCCTCCTGATGACTCCAAACATCAGGAGGAACCTGGATAGGATTTGGGTTTCAGCCACTACTCCACAACCCTCAAACCCATCCAGGTGCAGCCAAGTGAACCTTCCAGAAAAATCTCTGCAAGAATTCACTTCTGCTTGGATGGATGGAGACATAGAGAGAGATAGAGAAAGATAGAGATAGAGATAGAGATAGAGATAGAGATAGAGATAGAGATAGAGATAGAGAGAGAGAGAGAGAGAGAGAGAGAGAGAGAGAGAGAGAGAGAGAGAGAGAGAGAGACACAAAGAATTGGAATGAATAAAGAGAAATGTGAAAAAGTAGAAAGAAATGTGAAAGAAACTCATATATGAAATTTATATATACATACATCTGGGATCACACTCTGGACCCACAACCTTGGCAACAAGCTGCAGGAAGTCTGTGGGCAGCCCCTAACCAACATGGCCGTATCAGCAAAAACGGCCCTTTTTGCGGTCATCACCGATCCTGGTTTATCTGCGTCTCTCAAGCATAAAACAGGTTTCTAACAACCCAAATATATCATAAATGAGGTATTATCTGTCTGAGCCACAGGCAACACCAAAGCAAGGCATGTGGTGTGGCAACTCAGTAAATACTGATTTAAAAGACTTTTTGTGAATGTATTCTTCATTTTTAATTACAATGTTAACATTTATATTATAGATCCCCAAGTTGAAAATGTTTTGCTTAACCTCGCCAGTCTGTCTTCTGTATTACGTAATCAAATGTATCTGCGTTTGTAAAATGAATAAAAGTATAGGGAAGTGCTGCTAATTGTATATCCGAGTGAACTGTTAGTTGTCACTGTCTGACTCACTGCTGCTTTCATCGGTGGCAGCGCACCCTGCTCGACTGCACTTGTTCCTGGATCCCTCGCAGTGATTGCCAACATAGCAGGGAATGTTCTTCCTGTTACCAACACTTTTTGTTGCAGCCATTTCTGCACCCACAGGATATTGTCTTTGTCATCTGCTGTGACCAGGCTGGTTTTGTGGATGGCACTGGTACGAACTTGCCATCATCCAGTCTTGACATGGT
Organism: Myxine glutinosa; assembly: GCF_964187855.1. Lineage (NCBI taxonomy): Eukaryota > Metazoa > Chordata > Myxini > Myxiniformes > Myxinidae > Myxine > Myxine glutinosa. Next base: position 326,995,326 of record NC_136261.1, read on the forward strand.
TTTATGCTAGGCTTTTTTTTCTTTTCTTTTTTTGTATACAAGATTGAGGCTCGTGTAAGAGCTAACATTGATCACAAAAAGACAAACTGACACATAAAACATAAGATAAAAGGAGCGGAACAACAAGATGGTGAGCAGGGACATCGGGAGATCTCTGGGAGGGAGAGGGCTTGGGGGGAAGAGGCATGGGAAGGGGGGGGGGGGGGGGGAGAGGTTAAAAAAAAAAAAAAAAGCACATGGACACTGCTCGGACTTCCAGGAAAGAAGTCGGTATTTCAAAATAGTGGATCTGGGGTGAATTAACGGGGGTGGAAAAAATCAAGGTTTTGGACAGGGGAAGATAAGAGATGGTGGTGAACAGCTGTTTTAAAGACCTGGAGGGAGGAGTGGGATTGAAGAGAGTGAGGGGGTTTGTTGTGAGAATGTTAAAATTGCTAAAATGTTTAAAAAAAAAAAAGTGCGGCCTGCTAATATGTGCGGTCCTGTCCAACACAGTCGCCAGCGCTGTGCATCACAGATGGATGGGCAGCAGCTTTAGCAGCGTTGATTTATTGTTCAGAAACTTGTACACCCTCACCTTGCTGAGCTTGACACCCATTAAGTCATCATCTTTGTTGATATAGACGGCAACCACAAAGCCCTGGCTGATGATGACCTCAGGTGTAATGCAAGGTAGACCTTCATCTGGATCTACAAACGCCACTATATAGTGCAGAGATTTATGTTGCCTTGCTCTGGTTCAGCCATATCTACTTCCCAATGAAATATAGGTAACTATAGTGGCGTTAGGCCCACCGACTCTGTGTATGAATGGCAGTGCTCAATATCGTGCAGGTCCCAATGCGGTCGCAATACTGTGGATTAGAAGATAGTTCTTGGGTGCATTCTGCACCCACAGTTCCGGTTCCAAAGTCTTTCAGCAGGGTTTCTGCATCGTATACACATGTAATGATGATGTCCGTGTTGTTGGCATGGATGATTACTCACTCGTTCCACCCCTTAATTTTGGACACTGTACACTGAATGCAGTATAACTCTGGTATCGGCTTCTTCCTGAGTGGGCTCCAGCGTAACAATGTCTGTCACTGAACCATTTCATATCATCACACTCCTTGCTTCTTCTTTGAAGCCACCACCCAAGTATAAACGAGTCAAACCCATGGATGGTGGTAGCTGCTCATTGTGGATCCATGTCTTGCACAGAAGGTTTAGGAGTCCTTCTTTGTTGGCAGACAGAGAAGAGCGCCTGTTGGTCTGGAGCTTTCTCCTGTTCACTTACTTCGAACAGCCTTGCTGTTTTGACCGGGCTTCTCCAAAGCTGCTTCTCCAAAGATTTCGAGCCGAATGAACTGTATCGGTCACAGCAGAAGTATACAATCTCTGCAGGTACATCCTTCAGATGATTGTGCAGGTATTGCCTTGTGATGTCTCCAAATATTTCATCATTTTGGAAGCTCCAGTGGTGTACATCATACATTTCATCTACCACCATGCTGTCTTGCACTCATCTTGTGTCAGATGAGGGACACTGCTTACCTTGGTCTCCTCTTTCGGGGCTTTCACCAGTCTAGACTTTGTACCTGCAGCCCTCATGCTCCCATCCTCATTGAGTAATGATGGGGGTGCTTTGCTGCACTCATGGTCACCAACAAGGTTGACTATGTCAACATGCGAACCACCGGCAATGATCTGCGCATCCGAAGAAGGCAGCAATTTCATCACTCATGCCTGGAGCACTGTACTTCTACTTGGACTTTTTGGATTTCTGGTTCTGGGTGTGAAAGGTCTTTACCATGACAACGATCGTCTTCTTCTGACCACCTGAGATGGAGTCAGAGCCTTGTGACCAACTTCCTTCACATATTGAGCAGGTGATCTTTCACTACAGGATCTGTGCACTGACCAGTTGCTATATTGACCACAGAAAGTGTTGTGGACGTGAATGGGTTGTACCCCTAGCTGCCATCACTTTGAGAACCATGTCTGCATCTCTTCACGTGCATTTATGATCGGATTAATGGTGAAGATTGGCAGTGTTGAGATGTAGCATTGACTTCAACTCAGCAATATCCTATGGGTGCAGAAGGGGCTGCAACATAAATTGTAGGAGCAACAAGAACAACATTCCCTGCTATATTGGCTATCACTGCCAGGGATCCAGGAACAAGAGCAGTCGAGCACGGTGTGCTGCCACCTATGGAAGCAGCTGTGAATCAGACAAGACAAGATTAAGCAAAACATTTTCAACTTGTGGATTTATAAAATAATTGTTTCAACATTGTATTCAAAAATTAAGAATAAATTCACAAAAAGTGTTTTAAATAAGTATTTCATTACTTGCCTTGCTGTGGTGTTGCATGTGGTTCAGACAGATAATACCTCATTTGTGATAAATTTGGGTTGTTAGAAACCTGTTTTATACTTGAGAGACACAGATAATCCAGGATCCGTGATGACCACAAAAAGGGCCGTTTTTGCAGATACGGCCATGTTGGTTAGGGGTTGTCAACAGACTTCCTGTAGCTTGTTGCCAAGCTTGTGGATCTCGAGTGTGATCCCAGATGTATGTATATATAGATTTCATATATGGGTTGCAATCTTTTATAACATCCCATGTCTGCTTTCCCCTAAAAGTTGGGTTTGCCCCCTAGGTATTCAGCTGTTCCCAATTATCACATTTTTACCTGACATGACCTCTGACCTTCGACGCCGAAATCTAATCAGTTCATATTTACATCATAATATATACTTAAACCAACTTTCGTGAAAATCCCATCAATGGTTCACAAGTTAGTGCCTGTTAGTTAGTTAGTGCTGTATGTCTGGTGTTATTCCTCAACAGTGAAGATGGCAGACTTCTAAGATATTAGCGTTTTGATTCACGCCATTAAAATAACACTAGGTGGGTTGACTCAGTCTGTCATCCTTCTAAGGTTGCCAAAATGAGTACCAGCTTACTGGTTACAGAGGCACTGCATCAGCGGCACAGCTGTGCTTCCAGAAAACGCAGAAATCTGAACAGTTCAGCTTTGCATACTTCTCTCAAGTTTGGTGAAAGGCTCATCACTGGTTCACAAGTTAGTTCAGCAACATAATTTTTACCTAAAGCGACCTTTGACCTCTTCACACACTATGAGACGGGGTTTTTCAATCGTGTGTGTGTGTGTGTGTGTGTGTGTGTGTGTGTGAGTGTGCTTATGTGTGTGTGTGTGTGTGTGTGTGTTTATGTGTGTATGTGTGTGTGTGTTTATTATGTGAATGTTTTTGTGTCTGTGTATATGTGTGTGTGTGTGTGTGAGTGTGCTCATGTTCGTGTGTGCGTGTGTATGTGTGTGAGTGTGTGTGTTTATTACGTGAATGTTTTTGTGTCTGTGTGTGTGTGTGTGTGTGCGCGCGTGCGCGTGTGTGTGTGTGTGTGTGTGTGTGTGTGTGCGTGTGTATAGAGGCTGGTGTTAAAAACAAACGAAAAGATGCCTTTTATTCTTTACGTATGCAAAGCTGCTTGGCTAGTCTGTGGACCAGTTTGGTAGGTGTGGAGGGGAGCGGATGAGCAGATTACAAAGCCCGAAACAAGTGTGTGTCCACCCTCAGGAGAGCCAGGAAACAATATCTCTCCGTTCTCAAGACCGAACTCTCTTATCTGTCTCCCTCTTCCAAATCCTGGTGGCGTCTGGTCAAATCTGTTTCTGGTGTTTGTTCCCCCCTCCATCCCCTCCCTTACCTCAAACGGCCACACAGCTGACTCCGCATGTGAAAAAGCTGAATGCCTCAACTCTGTGTTTGCCTCTAAATCTTGTGTCCCAAACCAATCCCTCTCTGTACCCGTCGTACCCAGCTGCTCCTGGACTCCATGTCCTTTCCTCCTGACAAGGTGGAAAAGTTTCTGTCAACCCTCGACTCTGATTCTGCAACTGGACCTGACGGCATAAGCCCACGGGTCCTAAAATCCTGTTCTTCCGCTCTTTCACTCCCTCTCTCTGTTCTCTTCACCCTCTCTTTTGCTCAAGGTCAACTGCCATCTGCTTGGAAATCAGCCAACATCACCGCTTTGCACAAAAAAGGTGCAAAAACAGATCCGAGCAACTACAGACCAATCAGCCTTCTCCCAATTATCAGCAAAGTCATGGAATCCATCATTGCTTCGGATATGAAATCTTTCCTCTTCTCCAATGGCTTGATCTCTGATCATCAATTTGGTTTCAGACCAGGTCACTCTACTCTGGACATGCTGCTTCTGCTGTCTCAACAATGGATGGAGGTCCTCAATGCCAAACAGGAAATTAGAGCCGTCTCCCGCGACATATCACGTGCCTTCGATACGGTCTTGCACCCCGCTCTGCTCACCAAACCCTCCTCCTTTGTTATCCATGGAAATCTCCACGCATGGCTGGTGGACTTCCTCTCTAGTCATAGTCAACATGTGACCCTGAATGGGTTTCTCCCATCTCCTCTTCCTGTTCAGGCTGGAGTTCCCCAAGGCAGTGTTCTGGGCCCTGTGCTTTTTCTGGTCTTCATCAATGATCTCTCTGACTCTCTTGAAAATCCTCTCTATCTCTTTGCTGATGACTCCACTGTCTGCCGCTCCATTCCTCATCCCTCAGATCGGCAGTCTCCAGCCTCCTCACTCTCTGCAGACCTGGACAAAATCACAGACTGGGCAAACAAGTGGAACATGTCTTTCAATCCTGACAAATCTCACACTCTTACGATGTCTCTCCGAAAAGACCGACTGGACAACCCTCCCATCTACTTTCTGAATAATCCTCTCCAAGAAGTTCTGTCACTCAAGCTTTTGGGTCTCACTATCTGCCATGATCTTTCCTGGGAAAACCACATTTCCAAGCTGGCCTCCAAAGCCAGTCGCCGACTGGGCATCCTCCATCGTGTGAAGTCCTTCCTTGGCACACCTGAGCTCCTCACCACATACAAGGCTTTCATCCGCAGCTCAATGGAGTACTGCTCTCCCCTCTGGGCTGGTGCTCCTGCCTCACACCTAGCTCGTCTTCACGCTGTTGAAACCAAAGCGTTTAGAATCATTGGAATCTCCCGCGATGACGCTATCTCCGAGGGCCTTTCACTTACTCACCGCAGGCAGGTTGGTGGTCTTTCCGTCTTCTACCGACTCCTCTCTGGCCTTGCTCCCCCAGCTCTCTCTGGGCTCTGTCCCCCAAATATTCCTACAGGTCGCACAAGATCTGCCTGCAACCCTCTTATGGTTAAACTGCCAAAATCAAGACTCTCTGCTCACCTTCACTCCTTCATACCTCTTTTCTCCCGCCTCTGGAACAAACTCCCTCACTCTCTTCAATCCCACTCCTCCGTCCAGGTCTTTAAACCGGGTGTTCACCACCATCTCTTATCTTCCCCAATCCAAAACCTTGATCTTTTCTACCCCCGCTAATTTCACCCCAAATCCACTTTTTTGAGGTGCCGACTTCTTTCCTGGAAGTCCTTGGTGTCCTTGCGTTTTATACCTATCCTGTCTCCCCCCAGGCCCTCTCCCTCCCACACATCTCCCGATGTCCCTGCTCTCAAATGTTGTTTGTGTGCTTCCTCCCCTTCTCTCCCCATCTTGTCGACCGCTCCCCTTTTTATATACTTTGTTTGCTTGTTTGTTTGATTTGTTTGTTTGATAAATGTTGGCTCTTTCACGAGCCTCGACTCTGTATGCAAAAAAAAAAAAAATGTGTACAAATGAATCAGTTGGTGGACGTTGAAGATCGCAGTTTCCTTAGCGAAGAGTAGGCGAGCTATCTCCGACACCATGGACCAAATTACAGATTACACAATTCTGCCCCAACCTCATGGAAGGCTAATGGTAAAACACCCAATACAGTCACATGAAAAAGTAAGTACACCCCATGTAAAGTTTTGACTTTTTCAACATATTTCAACATACAGCTATTTGATCTTCATTTCAACAATATTAATAGATAAAGGTGATATAATATAACAAATATCATGAAACATTTACATTTTGTGGTCCATTGTATAATTTAAATAAACATAAATGCAAATTTCGCATGTGGAAAAAGTAAGTACACCCCTACATTTATCACTACTTCAAATACCTAAAATTAGAATCAGGTGCACCAGCTCAGGTGCAAATGATTAGAACATCGTTAGAGAGGATCTTGGAGGAACCTGTCTTATTTAAACCTCAGACATTCAGTTTGGTTTGCTCTTTGTTGTTGAAGTGTGCGGCGTCACCATGCCGAGATCAAAAGAGCTCTCTGAGGCCTTCAGAAAGAAGGTTATAGATGCCTACGAGTCTGGGAAGGGATTTAAAACGATCTCCAAACAATTTTAAATCAATCATTCGACTGTCCGGAAGATCATCTACAAGTGGAGAAGATTCCAAACAACTGCCAACTTGTTCAGGCCAGGCCGCCCCAGCAAGTTCAGCCGGAGAGCAGACAGCAAGATGCTGAAAGAAGTCTCTAAGAACCCCAGAATGTCATCATGGGACCTACAGGTAGCTCTTCCCACTGTTGATGTCAAAGTGCACGAGTCTACCATTAGAAAGAGGCTGCACAAATTTGATCCACATGGGAGGTGTGCCAGGAGGAAACCTTTGCTGTCCAGAAAGAACATCAGGGCTAGACTAAAGTTTGCCAATGAACACCTCGGCAAAGACCAGCACTTCTGGAACAATGTGCTCTGGACAGATGAGTCAAAGGTAGAGCTATTTGGCCACAGTACCAGAAGACATGTTTGGCGAAAACCAAAGACAGCATTTGACCCCCAGAAACTGATACCAAATGTAAAGCATGGTGGTGGAAATATTATGGTTTGGGGCAGCTTTGCTGCATCAGGGCCGGGGCAGCTTTGCTGCATCAGGGCCTGGGCAGCTCACCATCATATAATCCACAATGAATTCCTCATTGTACCAGAGGGTGCTTGAGGATAATGTGAGGCCATCTGTCGGAAAGTTGAAGCTCAACCAAAGGTGGATCTTGCAACATGACAATGACCCTAAACATACCAGTAAATCCACCAAGGAATGGCTGAAAAGAAAGAAATGAAGGGTTCTGGAATGGCCAAGTCAAAACCCGGATCTAAATCCCATCGAGATGTTGTGGGGGGATTTGAAACGAGCTGTGCATGCAAGAAACCCCTCAAACATCGCACAGCTGAAAGAATTCTGCATGGAGGAGTGGGCAAAAATTTCTCCCAGTCGATGTCAGAGACTGGTAGACAGTTATAAGAAATGCCTACTTGAGGTTGTTTCTGCCAAAGGGGGCAATACCACCTATTAGAGCCAAGGGTGTACTTACTTTTTCCACATGCAAAATTTGCATTTATGTTTATTTAAATTATACAATGGACTACAAAATGTAAATGTTTCATGATATTTGTTATATTATATCACCTTTGTCTGTCAATATTGTTGAAATGAAGATCAAATAGCTGTATGTTGAAATATGTTGAAAACGTCAAAACTTTACATGGGGTGTACTTACTTTTTCACGTGACTGTATAAACTGTAACATTATTTTTCAGCTGTTGGTTATGTGTGATAACAGTTTTCTCGATCAACTTCCGGTTATCCAATTTTGATCACTAGCAATGGTACCCGCCCTATGGGCGGGGCTTCAATTGGGAGGCCCAAATGAAAAGGCAAAATATCAGAAATTGAAGGCTTTTTTATTTTAAATGATTCATATAAACATCCGTTGAATCATATCCACACGCAAATCATCAAAATCTAAACAGTACATGGCGCCCATTTTGAAAAAAGATTGAATTCTGCAAAACGGAAGCGGCCGCTACACGTCTTTCTCAGTCGCACGTTTATGTGTGAAGAGTGCACGCCGAATCTGTGACACGGAAGCGGCCGCGACACCTGGTTCTCAGTCGCTTTGCACCACGGACATATATAAAAAACCTGGACCCGCAATGCGTCTATCGCTCCCATGCGAGCTAATGAAGTCACCGGAAGCAGTCTGGCGGCCATGTTGGTGTGACACTCCCGCCGCCCCGCGAAACTTGAAACGAGTCAGTTCGTTCATCAGGTGTTCAATTCATCATCATGTACGATGATGTTCAAATGTTCGTTCATCATCATGTGTGTGTGTGTGTGTGTGTGTGTGTGTGTGTGTGTGTGTGTGTGTGTGCTTATGTGTGTGTGTGTGTGTGTGTGTTTATGTGTGAGTGTGCTCATGTTCGTGTGTGCGTGTGTATGTGTGTGAGTGTGTGTTTATTACGTGAATGTTTTTGTGTCTGTGTGTGTGTGTGTGTGTGTGTGTGTGTGTGTGTGTGTGTGTGTGTGTGTGTGTGTGTGTGTGTGTGTGTATACAAATGGGTCATATCTCAAAACGTTGTGGACGGATTCAGCCGACATTTGGTGGACAGGTTGGGTGTCTGACAAGGACGATTCGATTCGATTTTGGTGAAGATCTGAATATGAATTCGGGTATGAGAGTTATTTAATTCATCAGTGATTCTTCACTATTGAGAGATAGGGACAAAAACGATACAAAGCAGGATATTTCAAAAAGTTGTGGACGGATGATTTTGATTAAATGTGATTCTGTGTTGTGCTTTTCTGGTCTACTCTGGGATACAAAACGTAAACTGTTCACCTGGCGGAGGTATGCTCTCTGCTGAGTGCCGTTCTCGTCTTCCTTATCTTCCGAGAGTCGCGATCGAGTTTATTAATTATTACCTCAGTATAATCAGCTGAAATTACCTCAATCTTGATCATCCGTGTTAATCATCCAGTTATTTCATGTTCGACTCGAGTCCGTCAATGTGTTAACTTTAAAATTAAACACAATCAGTTGTGGTGGTTTCCCGCTCATCAACGCAATTACCTGAGTCCATCGACCCAGCACGGATCTCAATGAGGGTCTGACGGACCAAGTGTTCCAATTCAACCTTAGAAAAGGAGAATCTCTCGGAACAGATTTTCAAATGGATAAAGATGGAATATGATAAGTTTGATGCTCGAGTTCACAGATCCGACATTCTATTCTTCTTCTTCAGTCGCCAACTTCGACGCCATGTTTGACGAAATGAACAAACGTGTGAATATTTTGAAGAAAATATGCTTCCCTGACCTATGCATCCACGTTATCACGTTGGTTTGTTTACAAGCGAGTGTCACACAAACATGGCCGCCGACCTACTCGCTCTGACTTCAGCCAATCAGGTGCATTGCGGGTCCAGGTTTTTTATATACGTCCGTGCTTTGCAGACGCTGCCACCTTTATATAGGAAGAGTTCGTCAGGAGTCTATCTACTCTCTCCTGGTACGTAGAATAAACAGTATTTGTAGAATTTCAACAAAAACCACATCACTGTTCATATCGGTAAATATTATTCCATCGTGTTTGGGAAAATTGGAAAAACAATATAATGTGGCGGGCACAAGGGGCAATAATTCCGCGCACCAGTGGGTGGCGTGAGCGCCCAAGCGGGGACCGATGGCACATGCCCCGCCCTTCGACCGATCGGCCACGCCCGGGGACTAGGCGTGGCCTCGGCACATATATGCGGGCTCTAAGCTCGAGCCCGCTCAGTGCTGCAGTTCGAGCTTTCGAAATAAAGACTTTTGTTTTAACAAACGCGTTGTGGCTTACCCGATTGGTTCAGCCGTCGCTGACCACTGAACGCGCCATGGCCACCAACACCGTCGCAGTAAAACTCCCAGAGTTTTGGGAAGCACAGGCCGACGTGTGGTTCGTGCAGGCCGAAGCTCAATTTCAGCTTCGAGGCATAACGGCGGACGAGACCCGTTACTACCACGTGGTCGCCTCCCTCGGGCCCGGCACTGCCGCCCGAGTCGTGTCCATCCTGCGGCACCCGCCGGTCGACCACAAGTACGAGGCGCTCAAACATCTCCTCATCGCCACGTTCGGCCTCACGGAGATCGAACGGGCCGACCGCCTCCTGGACCTTCCCGAACTCGGCGACACACGACCATCCGTGCGGATGGATTTTATGCTGTCGCTGCTGGGTGACCAAGCCCCGGATTTCTTATTCCGGGTGCTTTTCCTACGCCAGCTACCTCTACATGTACGCCTCACGCTGGCGGGTTCCGAAATAAAGGAACCCCGTGCCCTGGCCGTAGAGGCCGACAAGTTTTTCGCGGCTTGCGACATGCGGTCGAGTTACGGTGCTGCCGTCGTGGATCCCGGGGCAGAGGCTACAGCGTCCCTCGTGGCCGCTGCCGCGCCCACCACCACCGCCGCCGAGAACACCGCGGCCACCGCCGCCCCCGCCGCCGCAAGCCTGGTGCTATTTCCATGCCAGGTTCGGCCACAAGGCTAGGACGTGTCACCCGCCATGCTCGTTTGACAAGTAGGGAAACGACCAGGCCGGCGCTCATTAGCGGCCCTGAGCGTCGGCCATTCCGGCAGCCTCCTGTTCATTACGGACACCTTGTCCAGGCACCGTTTCCTCTGCGATACAGGAGCGCAGGTAAGCGTCATCCCCGCCTCCACGTCCGACAAGCGAACCGCGGGCCGGGGCCCCGCGTTGCTTGCCGCCAACGGTACACCCATCCGCACATTCGGGAAGCGCTGCCTCTCCCTGCGGTTCGGAGGGCAGCACTTTCAATGGTCGTTCGTGACCGCCAGTGTGCCAATGGCATTGCTTGGTGCGGACTTCCTATGTGCGAATGGGTTGTTGGTCGACGTGAAGCGCAGACGGCTCGTCCAGGCCGAAACCTTTAGCTCGCTCGCTTGTTCGCTGAGCGGCTCGTTGAGCGGCTCACTGAGCAGCTCACCGAGCGGCTTGCCAAGCGGCTGGCTGGAAGGTTCCGTCCCGGCGAGTTTAGTTTGCACGCTTCGGGCAGCTGACGACTTTACCCGCCTCCTCGCCAGTTTCCCGGCCCTCACGCAGCCCACCTTCTCAGCGGTGGCCATTAAACACAGGGTGGAGCATCACATCCCCACGGTCGGGCCACCGGTCTATGCCCGGGCACGCCGACTCGAGCCCACGAAGCTCGCCATGGCGAAAGCGGAGTTCGCCACGCTGGAGCGGCTGGGGATCGTACGGCGCTCCAACAGTGCTTGGGCTTCTCCGCTGCACATCGTGCCGAAGCCCGGCGGGGTATGGCGGCCGTGGGGGGACTACCGCCGGCTCAATGATGCCACCACCCCCGACCGCTACCCGGTCCCACACATTCAGGACTTTTCCGCCCGGTTGGCCAACACGACAGTGTTTTCTAAGGTGGACCACATCCAGGGCTACCATCAGGTCCGCCGTCACGGGCCTCCGCATCACCGAGGTGCCGTTCGACGCCGCGGGCATGGCCCTCCTATGCGACGTCTCCCTCGGCCGGCCTCGCCCCATCGTGCCCGCTGGCTGGCAGCGCCCAATGTTAGACGCCATCCACGGCCTGTCCCACCCTGGCGCGAGGGCATCCCAGAAACTCGTCGGGGCGAAGATCGTCTGGCATGGCCTCAGGAAGGACGTCCGCGACTGGGCCAGGACGTGCCTCGCGTGCCAGCGCGCAAAGGTCCACCGCCACACCCAGGCACCGTTGGCCCCGTTTACGGTGCCAGAGCGGCGGTTCGACCACGTGCACGTCGACTTGGTGGGACCTTTGCCCCCCTCGCGAGGGTTCACCCACCTCCTCACCATGGTCGACCGCACCACACGGTGGCCGGAGGCCGTCCCATTGGCTGAGGTGGCGCAAGCCTTTATCGCCACTTGGGTTGCCCGGTTCGGTGCCCCCTCGGACATCTCGTCCGACCGCGGCCCCCAGTTCACCTCGGAGCTCTGGGCCGCAGTGGCGCAAGGGCTCGGGGTGAAACTACACCGCACCACGGCCTACCACCCCCAGGCCAATGGCCTGTGCGAGCGCTTTCATCGCTCCATGAAGGCCGTGCTCCGGGCCAGCCTCTGCGACGGCGGCTGGGTCGACAGACTCCCCTGGGTCCTGCTGGGCCTCAGGACGGCGCCCAAGGACGACCTGCGCGCGTCCTCGGCGGAGCTGGTCTTCGGGCAACCACTGCGGGGCACCACCATCGGTGGTGCCCCGGGTACCGGGTGAATTCATCCCCGACTCCACTGCTCCTTGGTCCGCGGCGCAACAGCACTCCGCCCTTCAGGAGACCACCCGGAGGTTCGCCCCGGTGCCAACGGCACACCACGGTTGCCCGCCTTCCCACGTCGCCCCGGAGCTTCGCACGGCAAAGTACGTGTTCATCCGGCACGACGCCCACCGGGCACCGCTACGGCCCCCGTACGATGGGCCCTTCCGCGTGCTGGAGACTGGGGACAAATTTTTCACGGTCGACATCGGTGGTGCCCTGGATCGCATTTCCATGGACCGCCTCAAGCCGGCCCACCTCGATCCGGACCACCCCCCGCCAGCAGCTCTGCCTCCGCGTCGAGGCCGCCCCCCGGTGGTCGGACCCCCGGGACCCCCGCTAGCAGCTCTGCCTCCGTGTCGAGGCCGCCCCCCGGCGGTCGGACCCCCAGCACCCCCCAGCCTCGCTACCCCCCAGCCCTGCACCCATCGCCAAGGGGCGTTTCGGCCGGGTCATCCGGCTTCCCCGCAAACTCACCCTTCAGGTGCGTGGGAATTCTGGGGGGGCGCGTGTGGCGGGCACAAGGGGCAATAATTCCACGCACCAGTGTGTGGTGCGAGCGCCCAGGCGGGGACCGATGACACATGCCCCGCCCTTCGACCGATCGGCCACGCCCGGGGACTAGGCGTGGCCTCGGCACATATATGCGGGCTCTCAGTTCGAGCCCGCTCAGTGCTGCAGTTCGAGCTTTCGAAATAAACTCTTTTGTTTTCACAAACGCGTTGTGGCCTACCTCTTTGGCAAGCAAGTTGTGTGTGCGCAGCACCACACTTCAATAACCTATTTTACTCGCAGGGGTCCCAGGAATACCCACCCAAAATATCGTTGCGATCGGTTGAGCCGTTTTTGCGGTACCTTCGAACGGACGGACGGACATTTGGTGAATTATAGTAAGATGACCAGGGTATCAGCCTATCTCATGAGGTTGCATTAATCAGGATTAAATGACTGTCACCGCTGCACATGAAATGCCTCTATTTGAGTGCTGCTTCCAAACACTACGAAGTAGTTTTGCTCTTCAGAGGTGCTCTGTGCTGTTACTATGTGAGCTTATCTTAGCAGGTTGTGACCAATCAGAATTAAATGATTACCTTAGGATTCAAAATGTTTGCATAGTATTCAGATACAAGAGTAGTAAGGATGAGGATTCACTACAACTATCTCACCCCAACCTCTTCCCCCAAACACGCTCTCTCCTCTTCCAGGTTGTGTGATCAATCCATCTCCAGCACAGTTTTGTTTTTTTTCTCAATTTCATTGTTTTTAGTTCCCATGACTCATTGGTTTGTTGATTATTTTCTCGATCCAAAAGCATTTGCTGGTCAAGAGAAGGTAAGTTTGCTGTTTGTGTCATGCTTTGTGAGTTTTTATTCGCATTAAAATGTTTTGCAGTTTGCACCTGAATGTTTGGGGACGAGACCGATTCTTGACTTGTGCCCCACAAGCCTCAGTGTACCTTTTAATTTTTTTTTTTTTGCAATTCCTTTAATGTTGTGGTCATTTTTGGTGTACTCTCCTTCATCCCCAAGTTGCTTCCTTCAATACGATGCATGTCCTTCCTTAGCTGTTAAGATTGTGATTTTGTGAGCCTGTATGGAACCCCAATGGAAGTGAATGAGATGTCGGCCATGTTGTTTTCGGACAGTTGTTTTTGTGCTTTTCCGAGTTTTATTTTAACTTGAGCTTTACCTTCATAGTAAACACAGCAACACTAAAATACGTCGGTGGATATCGAGGGGCGGTATTATAGCCGTTCCATTTTGCGCTCACCATGTTGCAACATTATTCCCGAAGGCCGGAACTGATGCAGTGATGCTATTATAGATACAGGAGGGGAAAATCCATTCACTGTGGAGTTGCCTCATTTGGTCAACATTAGTGTGTTTTTCCAAATACCACGAGGACAGCATGTAACGTTCTTCACAAATCATTACATCAAATACACAGATTGGCCAGAAAGAGAGCAAGAGGTAATGAACTTGTCTGTTTGAGACATATATGCCAACAGAGAATCAGACATACCTGTGGTTAAAATTATATGAATGTATCACACGTCAATAAAGGTGTTTGTGATTTGGTTGGTTCTCAAAATTGAAATAAAATTTTTTAAAAACTTGAAAGCTCTTTTTGTGTTAGCAGAGCTGTTAAGATTGTGATGCGAGAGGGAGGGGCATCATTGTCCTAATGATTTATATTCACTAGTGGTGGACCCGTTGGTCCATTGTTTAATTGGTCTTCAAGGCCTTGTAGCATACCTGCCTGCTGTAGTGCTTGAGCATAAGCTTCCCTTTCACCAATCCCGGAATTACTTGAACCAGGGCTGTGGGTGGAGGCAGGGTAGTGAGGAGGTGGGGGGGGTGGGGGGGGGGATATCCGGTCGTTATTATTCTTGCCAAATTATGCTACTGTTATTATTTTTATTAATATTATTAGTATTCGTTAATGTTTGCTTTTGTCACAATGTTATCATTCTTTTTGTTATTTATTTTGTAATTAGAATGCCAGGCCGTGGATGGACGTATGAAGCTACTCTATACACCTCAACATGGCGTGCATCTTAAAACATGGGAATTCTTCCGGATTCTTTGTACTTAATTAGCCTAATCAGCTCAGGAGATCATGACGGTCATTTTGGTGCATCGCATTTCACATCAGAAAGATCCAATAGAACTCTACGAAAAACATGCCTCACACAAATACACACACGTCTCACACATACAACTTGGCCATTTATAGTATTTATTTATATTAATTGATTAAATTATCAACAAATGTTGAGGACAGAATTAAAAGCCAAGGAATAATGATGGAAGAACAGGAGAGATTCGATAGAAATTTGGGTCCTCCCAAATCTATAACGGAGGATGTAACAATCAATTTGGGTTTGATTTGGGTATGGAAGTTCACAAATTGGGTCAGATGCATGAAATCCCAGAAGGCCTTGGTTCCAGTGCCAGGGCTAGTTGTTCGTCATGCCATGTCACAGCCAACTGGCATTGTGGTATTTAAAATTGCCACAAAATAGGAATAGAGATTTGGAATGGGTGGCTATTCGTTAGTCCTGAATGGTAACAGCAAGAGTGGTGTGTATGGAGTCGTCATTCGGTCGATGGAATGAGAATATGTTTGGCTCGCTACTCCATTCTGTTTTCTTCCATCAACGTTTCTAAAAGTAACCACATGACTGTAAAACACATCTTTCTCCAATGCCTTGGAGAGGCCTGGACTGCCAGAGAATTAAGGAAAGACTACACTCCAGGTGGTTTGGTTTTTCATGCAGGTTGCAACCTATAATGTTTTCTGATCGATTAGTTCGAAAATGGATATGCATTACATGCTCAATTTAGAGGATTTATAACCTGATTGAAACTATGTCTTCATTTTGTGGATTCTTTTTGTCATGAATGAAATTAGAATAATAATTTGAAGTCAATTTAATTATATGTGCTTGCCAGAATTTTAGGTACATTATTGACAAGTCCATTGTAGATAGTTGTAGGATGATAAATCTGAAGGGTTTTTTTCATACAACTGGCACGTCCCTGGTTTTTCTTGGCTCGTGCACACCTAAACTAAAGGGCTGATTGGTGAGTTGGTCTTAACTCTTAGTTTCAGGTGTCAAAAATCCTACATAACCGCAGCCATTGGGCCTCGGAGGCCCAACGGATGTATTCGTGCGTTTTTTTTTATTTTTTGTTTTGTATAGATTTTTTTTCTTTCATATCCTTTTTCAATCCAAGTCGATGCTCATGGATGTGTATTTGCTCAGAAAATGTGAATAATTGATCCTATTAGTTGGAAGAATCCCATAAAAGTAATGAATCTTTTTCTTTCTTTTTTGCAAAAAAACGTTTTTGTTCTTCGTTTTTCAACTTTTTTTTCTCTAAAATGTTGAGGCTCATGGAGGAGTATTTCCTCAAAAAATATGATTCACTAATCCTTTTATTTATGTATATGTCCACAACTGTCAAAAATCCTACACCTATGCAGCCATTGGGCCTCGGAGGCCCCACAAATGTATTCGTGTAAAGTTTTTTAATTTTTGTCACTGAATTATTTGTAACCAAGTTATAGGAGCATACAATGAGGCTCCTATCAAGAAAATAATGATATAACATATATATAGTAGTACAACAATATTTATGCGGGGCCTCGAAGGCCCCAGGCCTGCATTCGTGTCGGATTTTCGGGTTATAAGTAAGGAATGAAGATTTTCCCACTAGCCTGAATCAATTTTTTTTATGTCACTGAATTTTGTGTAACAACATGAAAGTCGGTGAAAATGAGGCTCATTCCAAAAAAAATTTGTACAGCATAGTTTTTGCAACAAAAAAAAACCTTGTGGGCCTCCGAGGCCCAATCATTGCATCCAAGGGTTAAAACCACACTGAGCACAATATTTGCTTGCAGTTACTGAATGCAAAATGTCTCAGCTGATGTTTGTGGATTATCATGTCAAGCTGGTTCATGTAATTATGCCTGTGTGGGGGAAAGCCATAAACTCATAACCCCACAAAAGCCAACAGAGCAGCATAGAGTCTTGTGAAGATAATAATTGGAGGAACGGCACAGATGCATCTCCAGCAAATGATGCTACCTGCAGCCATGTGCTGTCTACAGAAGAAGAGGAAGAATGATTGGAGATTAATCAGAATTGATTCTGCATAACCTGTCAACAGTATCTCCATGACATTGGAACGGTCATCAGAATGGTTGGCAGATAGTCGTGTTACAACTCAGCCTGGGAGATTGTTGCTCAGCGATGTGAGAATGATGCCAGTTCTGGCTTCAGAGTCAACAAGGAACATCGAGCCCATCACGAAATGCAGAAAAGTCAAAGTGACATGTCAAATGAGCAATGTGTTGAAAAGTATTTTGGAACAGAATATCAGGCACAGGCATTCTTCCCCGCAGAGCAGGGGTTGGCCTTTTTGGGCACCATGGTCACCTTTTTGAAGCAATGTTTTATGGCCGGATGCCCTTCCTGCCGCCAACCCTGTTAGTCGCCTCTTGCGACACCCAGGGAATTACCAGTGAGCTGGTACTCAATTTGCCGACCTCGGAAGGATGACAGGCTGAGTCAACCCCCCTGGCGTTAATTCAGCGATCGACCAGGATTCGAACCCAGGATCCTAGGATCCCAAGCCGGTACCCTAACAGCTAAGCCAACACCAGGCTATCTGAAGGATAATGTACTGATGATCAAAATTGAGTCTTGTTCGTGTGCAACTCACATGATAGGAATGCTTCATCTTTTGTTGAAATAAAGCATTTTGAGAAGACACAACATGCTGGGAAGGCAATGACGAACATCACAGCATCACCTTTGCCCTTGCCAAGAAACTGCTTTAGCAGGACTGCACCTGCTTTCAGACAGAACACGAGAACACAAACGAACACATCAGCATGGAGTTTATAAACAAGTGGGTCGAATTTTAAAAAAGGATGCATTGATTATCTTTCGATCACGTCTACGATATGAAGTGACACTTTCATTTGGGATGAAGACAGTTCAAACCACATTCACCGATTGCTTTGCCAGTTCATAGGAGAATTTCGATCTCATGTGAAGATACATTATGTTGACAATATGTTATGTGCATTGTAGATCATCATAATTGTGTGAACAAAAGTGAGAATGTTTTTGTTCATGTGTGCAAGTTTCAATAAGTTCCTCCCTCGCAGTAAAACACAAAATTGAATGCGTTTTCTCCAGAGATTAGCAGCATTATATATACTCTAGAGTGCTCTTGTATCAAGAACTTGATCGTCGAGAATAACTGCTTTCCTGAGGGCTGGCAAGTTCAGACAAATTGTTCCACTATCTCCAAACAAAACAATGTATATTTAGCATCTTGCACTCTCAAGCTGCAAACATGCACCAGCAGCTGGCTGGTTGTTGCCAATTGAATACAATGACAGCAGGACACTGCATGTTTCAAAAGGCTGAACTTTAATATCGCTGTTTTTGGCCAATAATTTGTAAGGAAGCCTTATTTTGGCCATGAAATACCGACTACCAAAAATATTCTTCATTGTTCTTCTTCTTCGTTCATTCAAAAATATTCTTCTTCATTGTTGAAAAAAATATTGTGGGCTGTTTTATATGCAGAGGTCAGCAAATTGAATGACCCTTCCAAAATATAGTGCAACACATCCTCAGAACACAACAAAAGTTTCTGGCAAGATTAAATTACTTTTGAAAATGAACCTGGATGATGTTGCTGGAGGCCACTTGGCAGTTGGGATGTGGAGAACATGACTAATGCAGTAAATTGTGCCGCCTGCTGGCTGCTTACCATAAATCCTCCATCTTCATAGGTATGATGATGTCGAGTCTCCTAGGGCTATGATGGCATGTGCAATCATATTTCCTTTCTATGGCTGGTACACCCGGGTAAGTGTGTGGAATAGACAGGGGGTCGCCACTCCTCTCCGTCTCTCTGCTGGCCGTGGGGGAATTCACCCTCTTCCGCCCGTGCTGTTGGCGTCGACTGAACTCTCATCCACCGGATGTGCAGAGCCATCTGCCATTTAAACCGCATGGCTGTGGACCGTTACCCTGGTAAGTGGGCTGACAGGTACTACACCGTGCATACAGGTGACCTGGGATTGTGCAAGGCAGGGGCATCCATCTCCCTGCGGTATCAGAAGACACCCGCATACCCATTGGTAAAACAAAAGCCAGCAATCACATCTATCGAATTTTCTTGGTACAGCTTTCATATGCAGGACGCAGACAAAAAAAAAAACCAATGCTTAAAGTCCACCAACAACCATTGCTGGCAGGCAGGTCCACCGACTTGATGTCCTACCGATGGACAGCTCACACATTGATGTGTCGCCCTGCATGCGAACCACCAGTGTAACCTTTTTTCTGGGTCGACATTCCAACCCAGGCGATAGACATCTCTTAGGTAAGTGTACACAACTCCCAGTCCTAAGTAAACCAGTACTGATTTTAATTTGACTTCTATTAAAAGATTATATTAATTAAATTAATATTAAATTATTATTATATTATTATTAATATTATTATTAATAATTATTATTATTAATATAAAATATTAAAGTAAATTAATAATAAATGTAAATTAATTAATTAATAAAAAATTATTTTTTAATTAATTAATATTAAAGTTCTTCTATATTAGTATTTGAATGGTGATTCTGAGCAATTGAGTTTTACATAAAGAAATTTAACAGCACACACAAGGAAACAATTATTTTTACCCAAGCACGCACAAACATTATATTCGGAGTGCAAGGGTGTTGGGTTGAAGATTTGAATAATCAAAAAAAAACAAGGGTCCAGTAAAATGGTAGTGGGTAGTCTGGTAGCAAAGGAAAAGGGGGGGTATTTGCAAGGCATGAAAAATGGTTAAAGTTGTACAACAAGTAATGTATACAGTTCATGTTTGGAGAGAAAATGATAGGTTCAGTGTGTAGATAAATTTTTACTAATGACCTGGAATGGAAAGGCTCAAACTTATAAATAGGAGTAAGTACAACCACAATAAAGCAGGTACAAGCAAACTATGCACAACCCCTATGTGTTGGCATGCTGATGAGAGATGCCAATGATGCTGAAGCATTTGTAATCTGCAGAATGAAGTCAAACCAGGTCATCACCATTTCGCATGCAGCTTGTGGCTGTTGGTTGCATCATTGCTGGGAGAGCGGCTGTGCCGCTGATGCAATTCCGACCGTTTCCAATAAGCAGATGACTACCTGATTTTGTTGACCTCGGAAGGATGGCAGCCTGGGTCAACCCAAGTGATGCGACTTAACAGCACGACAGGGGCTCAAACTCAAGACCCTAAGATTTTAAGCCAGCCGCCTTAACCGTTAAGCCAACACCAGGCTTGTTAAACCAGGTGAGGGAGGCATAGGGAATAAAACCCACAGCAATTAAGCTTCACAGTTCTGAGTACAAATGCCTCACATCAATAGTAAAAACCTGACGGGTGCAGAAAAATGTGAGTTGGCATATACAGTAAGCACACGATGTGGAAATGCATATCTGTGTTTGGGGAACGGCCATTTACACTTCAATTTTGTGAAGGGGAAGGGCACGTTTTTAGCCTTGGAATGCAGAGTCAATGTCATGTTCTTGAAGGGGATATGAGGAAGATAACATGGAGAATGGCAGTTCTGCAAATCCAGTTTGTACTGTATTTGTACCTCAATACCATATCACAAAAATATAGTCATGTGGATGGCAACCACCTGATAACCGCAATTAAGACAATTGAAACATAATGGACACAACAGGCATTAACTCAAACCACGCAAGTAAGAGAGGAAAGCACAGGGTGAAGAACCCCAGACTGTGTTGGGATTTGAAAGATGCAAGCATTGTGAGGAGGGCCAGAGAGCAAACCAGTGGGACAGTGTCAGCAAGCGATTCGCCAAAGTAAAATGTGCAGCTGTTAGGCGTCCAAGAGCACCATCCCAAGGGGAACGTGGTGGCAAGGGAGCAAGTGAGGGTCAAGTGTGCACTTTTACAGTCAACTGCCTCGTTGCCTCCCCCCCTCCCCACGTTCCTTGCTGACTGATCACTCTCACCCAATCAAGATACCACCAGCACAATTAGCCGTGTCTCCATCCAAGGCTAACCAATCTCTAACCAGGAGGGTCTCTCCACCCTAAGTACAATGGACCAATCACCAACCCAGGAGTTGTCAATGACGCACTGGGAACAGTCAAAGGCCCACCTCCCACAACTTGACAGACATGTGAAGTGGGCCATTCCCCACCCCACCCCCCTTCCTCTGATAGGTGGGATGTAGACGTGTGTAATGCCTCTACACGTGCCGAGCCTTGCCCAATATGAGACTTTCAAAAATTATTTCATCCACTCTAGATTGCTCTGCTCACATGCACATAATCCCATAGAAGCAATATTGATTAGGGCATGTTTCTGTATATTGTGTGTGTGTGAGATAAGGATTGTTACATCAAATAGCTCACAAAGCTTCTAAAATAATCCGAAAAGTACCTGAGAGAAAGGGTTGTGCTTCTGCATAAGAAAAGAGTTGGAGAACATTCTCAGCTCGCAGAAAGGACCGAGATCTTACAACCTTCTTTGATGAAAAATCCCGATGACATTGGCTGGTGCAAGGCTTGAAAGATCATGGATGGGCATGTTTTACCCAAACCCCCAATGACTGGCTATCAGTGAATGGAGTTTGACCCTTGCAGGAGTGCCTCTTGTGATCATGGCAGGCTTGTTTATTTATTTAATACATGTCTGCAATTGGAAAAATGGTGCTGTGTGTCATTACCAACAGAGCACTGGCTACCGGCTCTTTGACCAAGGACATCTAGATTTGGACAACGTGCAAATACACAAAGCTTGTGCAAGTTATTATTCAAGTGGTAACATGATGTATCATGCAGACTGCCCTGAGAGAGACACCGTATCGGGTTTGTGCGCTTCTCAACAGCGACTGGAAGATCATATCTGGGGCTTGTGAATGTACAGGTAGGTTAAAAACTTTTAAAATGATGATATTTACTATTAATTATGTTAAGGTTGGGGAGTGGGATATATGTGGGCTATTATAAATATATTGTTTGTTTGGTTCTGGGGCCAGTTCTGGGTTTGGTTCTGGGAGTTCATATTTCCATACGTTATACGAGATTTTTGCATCTATTGGTGAAAGGAGAAGTAAGTGTGTGTGTGTGTGTGTGTGTGTGTGTGTGTGTGTGTGTGTGTGTGTGTGTGTGTGTGTGTGTGTGTGTGTGTGTGTACACGCACGTCATTGCTTGGCATTCAGTAAGGGATCATGATTCATGGACCAGTTTGTGAAGTTTTCCTATTCTCAGAGTGTCACCGAGAGCCCCGACAGCTTCCAACTGCAGTTTGTTTATATTAATATTCCCGGGGATGGTTTTAAAGATCTCTGTGAGGTTATTTTCCATCATTCCCGTTACTCCAATTATCACTTGTACAATTTTGCTGCTCTTCAGCTTCCAGGATCTTTTCACTTCATTTTGGAGGTCTAGGTACTTGGTCATTTTCTTGATTTCTGCATTGTACAGACCAAAAAAGCTTGGTACTGACACATCAATTGGCAAGGCTTTTTCTTTTTTGTGCTTAAGTAATATATCTAGTCGCAATGCTTTGTTTTCGATATTCATGCTCAATGGAATCATTAGGTCATGCTTCAGCATTACTTCCTTCTTTTCAATCATCACTTTGGGTTCATATTTCCATGAGTTTTCTGGAACTGGGATATTGAGACATTTGCAGATGTGTCAGTGGATTACTCTACATACCTTGTTGGGCCTTTGGATGTACAGCTGCTCTGACGAGTTTTTTACATCCCGATAGGAGGTGGCTCATATTTTCTGTTTCCCCTTGCAGAACCTACACTTGTCCGATTCACTCAGTCCCACCATTTTCTTAAAACCATTGGTGTAGTGTCATTGGTCTTGGACATTTATAATAATTCGTTCTCCATCCCAATTAATCGGGAAGATCTCTGAGTCCCGGTGTGTACCCGGATTAGAATAGGTACACCGTATCCCTGCGTGTTGTAAGAGGCGACTAAAAGGGTTATCGTCAGGAAGGGCATCCGGCCATAAAACATTGCCTCAAAAAGGGAACCATGACAATTACATATCGGCAGAGTACAGCCCGAAGTACCCCATGGGGGACCTCACCCCCTCGTCAAAAATCAAGGTGGGGAACCCGATCGAAGCAAGAGTGGGAATCGCTCAATTTATTACGACGAAACATCTGATGCCGCACGTGGCGATCGGTTTCTGAGGTTTGGGACATAGAATGTAGGGACAATGACAGGGAGATCAGGAGAAGTGGTGGAAGTATTGGTCAGAAGAGTGGACACATGTTGTGTGCAGGAGACGAGATGGAAGGGAAGTGGTGTGAGAATGGTGAAGGGTAGGCAGGGACAGAAATACAAGTTTGTGTGACAAGGGTGCCCAGAAGGCGTGAATGGTGTTGGTGTCCTGTTTTCTGAGGAGTTTGTAGACAGTGTGGTGAGTGTGACGAGAGTGAGGGAAAGGTTGATGATGGTGAAAATGATGATTGGAAAGCTCTTGGTGAACGTCATCTCGGGATATGCTCCGCAGGTCGGTCGGAGCGATGAAGAGAAGGGCAAGTTCTGGTGTGCAATAGAGAAGCTGATATGGAAAACGTGAACGATGAGAAAGTTGTTGTGGTAGGAGGAGACCTAAATGGACATGTGGGAAGGAGTATAGACGGTTTTGAGGGAATTCATGGGGGTTACGGATATGGTGTGAGGAATGAAGAAGGTGAAAGGATTTTGGAGTTTGCTGATGGAACTGATTTGTTGATTTGTAATACTCAGTTCCAGAAAGAGGATAATAAGCTTGTTACATACACGTCTGGTGGGTCAATGACAACCGTTGACTACCTGATGGTGCATAGGCGAGACAGCGGGCACCTCCGGGACACAAAGGTGATCCCGGGGGAGGAGGCTGTTTCACAGCACCACTTGGTTGTCTGCGATATGATGGTGAAAGGTGTGAGGAGAGCTCGGAGGGTGAAGTACCAACCGAGAATTAAGTTGTGGAGGTTGAAAGAGGTGACAGTGAGGGAGGTATTAAAAGAGGCTGAGTATGGTGGAGGATGATGTGGTTGAGCTTGAAAGTGGTTGGATATCAATGAAAGATAGTCTGTTGGGAGCCGTTGGTGAGGTATGTGGATGGACAAAAGGACCACCGAGGCACTCGGAAACATGGTGGTGGGATGATGAAGTTGGAAAGAGGATTGACGATAAGAGGAAGAATGTCAAGGAGTGGCAGAAGGCGAAGGGTACAGGAGCAGAAGAGGCAGAGCATGAAAGTTATAAGGCAGCCAAGAAGGCTGCAAAGAAAGAGATAGCAAAGGCGCAGGAGGCATGGAGGAAAATGTTCGGAGAACGCTTGGATTCGGAAGAGGGTCAGAGAGCGGTATTCAGGATTGCAAAGCAGATAGTGAAAGAGAGGTACGATGTGATGAGGGTGAGTTGCTTGAAGGATGAAGTGGGACAAATTGTTGTGGACCCAGATGGAATTAAAGGAAGATGGAAGAGAAAAATGGAAATGCTGTTGAATGCAGAGAATGAATGGAATGGCAACATGTAGAGTAATATAACCTGGTTTTAGGAACGGCAGAGAGGATAACTGAGAAGAAAGTTGAGGAAGCGATAAAAGCAATGAATAGTAGAAAAGTGGGAGGGCCGACGAGAGTTGTGGGAGATATGCTGAAGGCAGCGGGAAGTTGGGGTGTGAAGAGAATGACTGAGATCTGTAATCTGGTGGTGAAAGAAGGCCGCATTCCAGTGGTTTGGGAACTGAGTACCCTCGTCTCTCTATACAAGGGGAAAGGTGACCCTCTGGACTGTGGCTCGAATAGAGCGATAAAGTTATTAGAGCATGGAATGAAGGTATTGGAAAGGGTGTTTGAGAAGAGGATATGGAAGAAAGTGAAGATCGACGAAATGCAGTTTGGATTTATGCAACGAAGAGGAATGACAGACGCGCTTTTTATTGTAAGGCAGTTGCAGGAGAAGAGGAAGAAGTTGTTTCTTCGGTTTGTTGATCTGGAGAAAGCATTCGATAGGGTTCACACGAAGTAGTGACATGGGCATTGAGGAAGTTAGGAGTGGAGGAATGGTTGATCAGAGTAGTGATGGCAAAGTACGAGTGAGTGCACAGCTGTAAGGACGAAGGACGGGAACAGTGGTGAGTTTGAGGTGAAGGTGGGAGTGCATCAGGGGTCGGCACTAAGTCCACTACTATTTGTAGCTGTGATGGAGGTGCTGGCTCAGAACGTAAAGGAGGGTTTACCATGGGAGTTGTTGTATGCAGATGATCTTGTGTTGATTGGGGAGAGTATGGATGGATTGAAGGAAAAGATGAACAAGTGGAAGGAATGTATGGAGGCAAAAGGTCTGAAGGTGAATATCAGAAAGACAAAGGTGATGGCAAGTGGTAAAGCATGTGGTGAGGTGGAAAGAAATGGGAAGTGGCCATGTGCTGTGTGCAGGAAGGGTGTCAGAGTGAACTCCATTCAATGTACAATGTGCGCTGAATGGGTTCATCAAAAATGTAGTGGTCTGAGAGGGACATTAACCAGTGTGGCAGTTACATTCAAGTGTAAGGTGTGCACAGATGGAGGAAATGTTGAGTTGGATCTTGGACACGGTGTGAAGCTGGAAGGTATGAAAACATTTTGCTACCTAAATTTATTAAAAATAAAAAACTGAAATATCACATTGACATAAGTATTCATACCCTTTGCTGTGACACTTGAAATTTAGCTGAGGTGGCTCCCATTTCTCTTGATCATCTTTGAGATGTTTCTACACCTTGATTGGAGTCCACCTGTGGTAAATTCAATTGATTGGACATGATTTGGAAAGGCACACACCTGTCTCTATAAGGTCTCACAGCTGACAATGCATATCAGAGCACAAACCAAGCCATGAGGTTGAAGGAACTGCCTGCAGAGCTCAAAGACAGGATTGTGTCGAGGCACAGATGTGGCGAAGATGACAAAAATATTTCTGCTGCATTGAAGATTCCCAAGAGCACAGTGGCCCCCATCTATCTATAATTCCAGTAATCTCTGTGTGTGTGTGTGTGTGTGTGTGTGTGTGTGTGTGTGTGTCTGTGTGTCTGTGTGTGTGTTTGTTTGTTTGTCTGTGACCGCTGTTTCTCGACAACCACGGGTCCGATATACTTGAAACTTGCCAGGTATATTGCTGGGGACCCGAGGATGTGCCTTTTCAAGGTTTGAAATTAATCGGACAAGTAGTTACCGAGCTATGTCCAAAAAACGATTCAACCAATCAGAGAGCAGCGAGCTATCACGTGTGCCGAACGTGGCGAACAGACTCTGCCTCGGACGGCACATTTGAGAGCGTATTCATTTATTTCACAACTATGTTGGCGCTATGTTGGCGTTAAACTATGTTTTAAAAGTAATAAAAACTAATTTGCGATTCTTTCGCTTTCCTGCGCGTTTGTGCACGCTATGGCGATTTCTTTACCAAACTCCGCAAGCCGTTTGCTTTGGACCAAACCATTTCATGTAAATAGAGGGGGGGGATTGTCACCGTACTCGCAAGCCGTTCGCTTTAGACCAAACCATTTCATGTAAATAGAGGGGGGGGATATAATTTTAGATATAGATATAGTACGGGCATGCCCTAGTAATTCTTAAATGGAAGAAGTTTGGAACAACCACGACTTTTCCTACAGCTGGCCGCCCGGCCAAACTGAGCAATTGGGGGAGAAGGGCCTTGGTAAGAGAGGTGACCAAGAACCCGATGGTCACTCTGGCTGAGCTCCAGAGATCCTGTGTGGAGATGGGAGAAACTTCCAGATGGACAACCATCACTGCAACACTCAACCGATCTGGGCTTTATGGCAGAGTGGCCAGACGGAAGCCTCTTCTTAGTGAAAGACACATGAAAGCCTGCTTGGAGTTTGCAAAAAAGCACCTAAAGGACTCTCAGACTGTGAGAAACAAGATTCTGTGGTCTGATGAAACCAAGATTGACCCGTTTCGCAATAAATCTTCTTCTTTCAAAATTCTCTTGAAGTACCACTTATGCACTTAATAGGAATATCTGACTGATTGCAACACATGCTTTCAAAATTCTCCCTCGCAGGGTCTGACAGAAGAAAGAACAAGGAATCGTTGAGCACCAACTGATACTGGGCTTGTGTCAGACCTATGCACAGAAGATTAAATTCATTCAAAAAGAACCAGGGCAACGCCGGGTGCATTCAGCTGGTATATATATATAGATTATAGGAACTGGACACCTCTCATTCACCCATATTTCTCGTATTTTCCATATTTTCACAAGTCCAATTTGCATCAAGGAACACAAAAATTATGGTTCAGCATTTTTGAAATTGCCACTCTTTTGTCTGAATGCTGAAAAATATGTTAAAAGATTATTTGAACTGGAGAGTTCATTTAACACCTTACACCACACAGTCTTGAGAAAAAGGACATGGATATAATCTTTTGAATTCTTGCTTTGTATTTCTGAGCACGATTTGCATTTCCTACGAGTTGCAATTTTGTCTGAATCTCGATATTCCTGAACACTGAGAGTGCGAGTTGCAAATTTGATTGGCTGAGATGACGCAACATGGCGTAATATTTTTTAGCCAAGTATCACTAAACTTGAGGTTTTGGGAAATGCCAACAACTGCAGTGTTCAAGTATATAATTCAATTGAAATGAAATAAAAGTTTTAAATTATGTAGAAAAAACTTTTTCTTAAGTTTTCCGCTATTGATTCACCGTCTTTTACATCACCTTATTTAACACATTACATTAGTTCTTTGTACTTGTTGTTTGTGTCCTGTATGGCATCCATAAAACAGTTAGTTTCCTATTTGGAATGATTTTCTGTTTTGTTTGTCTGCCAGACAGGCAGACTAAAGTAATTATCATACTCCTCTGTGCATATTGTGTACTCATAACAAGATTCTGTGCAATTTGCCAAATTCAGAGCCAAAGTACTGCTAAACTGCAGGTTCATGTTGCAATTCATGTTCTCTCTCATATTCGTCAGTGTTCAAAATGTGAAATTCAATTGAAATGAAGTAGTTCCTCGATCATATGCTGACATATGTACAGACAGAGTGAACCAATTGCTCATCCTGCTTTACGCTTCGCACGCAGGATACTTTCAGATTTTCAACTGCAGGTTATAGATGCTCGCACTTGCAGAAATGGGTCGCTGAAACACAGCGCATGCGCAATAGGCCTCATAAGCATACACAGGAATATTGCAGCTCAATGGAATACTGCTCTCCCCTCTCGGCCGGTGCTCCTGCCTCGCACCCAGCTCGTCTTCACGCTGTTGAAACCAAAGCTTTCAAAATCATTGGAATCTCCCGCGATGAAGCTATCTCCAAGGGCCTATCACTCACTCACCGCAGGCAGGTCGGTGGTCTTTCTGTCTTCTACCGACTCCTCTCCGGCCTTGCCCCCCCCCCCCCCCCCAGCTCTCTCTGTGCTCTGTCCCCCAAATATTCCGACAGGTCGCACAAGATCTGCCAGCAACCCTCTTCTGATGAAATTGCCAAAATCAAGACTCTCTGCTCACCTTCACTCCTTCATTCCTCTTTACTCCCACCTCTGGAACAAACTCCCTCACTCTCTTCAATCCCACTCCTGCCTCCAGGTCTTTAAAACAGCTGTTCACCACCATCTCTTATCATCCCCCATCCAAAACCTTTATCTTTTCTACCACCGTTAATTCACCCCAGACCCGCGTTTTTTGAAATACTGACTTCTTTCTTTCCTGGAAGTTCTAGCAGTGTCCATGTGTTTTGTAACTCTCCCACCAGTCGAAATAGGCGACAGACAGACAGATGGATGGTGCACAATGACAATACCTTAACTGGAATCCTAATTCCAGACAAGCTAATAATAATAAAATGGAACTGCCCAAACTAAGGCCTTGAACTAATTACTGCCCCCTACCTCACAAATGTAACCATTACAGTATGTACTCCAACACTAGAATACAGTGCAATATGGTTAAATGTATCCGACAAGAAGGAAGTCTAACATCCATACAACCTATAAACTGCATTTGCACTTTCCATGACAATGTGGAAGGGACAGGGGGAGAAGTAGAAAAATATTGATTGAAAAGGGATTCTATGGAATGGTTGGTTCATGAAGAAAGTTGGAGAGGTAAGGGTATTCTTTCTATCCTTGCCAGTGGAGTCTTTCGTAAATCTCTCACCACACATGTAAACTCGCATGACGAGGCCAAATCACAAGGTCTGGTTAAACTTCCAAAATCTAGTCTGACCGCACATCCTTACTTCTTGCTTCTCCCATTTATGGAACTGCCATCCAGAGGCCATTCTTTCCGCCTCCTCCATGCAGGGCTTCAAACAAGCATTGCAACGGACCCTGATGGCATCCCTTATACTGACATGTATTCCACCCCTGTCTGTGTGTCTGTCTGTCTGTTTGTTTGTGAACAAGATAGCTCAAAAAGTTGTGGACGGATTCGGACGAAATTTGGTGGAGAGGTTGGGTGTGTTACAAGGACGAAATGATTAGATTTCTGGGAGGATCCGGATCCGGATCTGAGAATTTTTTTAATGATCCTTCATCATTGAGAGATTGGGCAAAAACGATAAATAACACGATATCTCAAAAACTTGTGGACAGATGGAATGAAACTTGGTGGATAGGTGTGTAACAAGGAAGAATTTATTCAATTTTGGTGAAGATCCGGATCCAAATCCGGCCTATCTTTGGGATGAAAAACAAAACTGTTCAGCCTGGGAGAGGTATGTGCTCTACCGAGTAGCGCCGTTCTCGGTTGAATCTGTAATAACTAATAGTTGTAATAATAATACTAGAACTGCCACTTCATAACTGCTGGCAGTGATGACTGGGTTGCCGAACCAGACCGAAAGACATCCCGCTTTTATACAACTCCGCTTTCATCGGACATGTGTGACACATGACGTCCTCTTTATAAAACTGAATTCAGTATTGGATTTTAAATCTTTTTAAATAGTATATGTCCGAGGGATCCTTGGGGTCTTATGGGTCTTCGTGGTCTTTATGGATCCTCGGGGGTTTTGGGTCTTCGGCGGGCGTCCTCAAGGTCCTTTTGGTATTTTGGGTCCTCGGGGTCCTTTGGAGTTCTCGGGGTCTTTTGGATCTTTGGAGTAGTTGGGGTCTTTTGGGTATTTTGCATCATCGGGGTATTTGGAGTCCTCAGGGTCCTCTAGAGTCCTTGGGATATTTTGGGTCTTCATGGTCTTTAGGGATCCTCAAGGTCTTTCGGGCCCTTGGGGTATATTGGCTCCTCGGGGTCCTTTGGAATCCTCGGAGTCTTTAGGGGGTCTTGTGGGTATTTGGGGTCTTTGGGTTCCTCTGGTTCTTCATGGTATTTTAGGGTCTTTGTGGTCTTAAAGGACTTGGGGGGTCTTAAAGGTTCCTCAAAGGACTAAGCGGTCTCAGCAGTCCAAAGTGTCAAAAGGTATATTCTGATAGTACGTACTTAATAGACATGCATAATTAATAGACAGGATGCCACTGAATTCAAACACAACT
This sequence comes from Myxine glutinosa, assembly GCF_964187855.1. Classification (NCBI taxonomy): domain Eukaryota; kingdom Metazoa; phylum Chordata; class Myxini; order Myxiniformes; family Myxinidae; genus Myxine; species Myxine glutinosa. Next base: position 327,025,461 of record NC_136261.1, read on the forward strand.
GAATTAATACATATACTGAAAAGTCACATGGCTGGAGAAGATATTATTGCAGAGTATTGTCTTCTTCAAACAATAAAAAAAATTCTGGCGGCCAAACCGTGCGACGGATCATGTTGAAATTTTAAACAAGTATTTCCCTTGATGACTACCTCCAAATTTTGAAGTTTCCCATCGATGCATGGAGCAGTTCAACAGATAATTTTTTTCAAGATTTTCGTTCAATCCAACACAGCTGCCAGATATATGAATTATTCGCGAACCTCTTGGTATCCCCAAGACATATGGGACATGTGTATGAACTTTAAAAAAAGTTTTTTTATAATTTTTTTGTATACTACAAAAATAATTTTTAATTTTAAAAATAATTTTAAAACAATAATTTTTTTTTATTGAGGCTCGTGTAAGAGCTAACACAAAGAACATATAATAAAGGGAGCGGGAGACGAGGGGGGAGAGAGAGGAAAGAACAACAACAGTCAAGAACAGGGACATCGGGATATCTGTGGAAGGGAGAGGGCTGGGGCGGGGTACACGGGATAAACAAGATAGACACGACAAGGACTTTCAGGAAAGAAAACGGAATTTGAAGGAGGTGGATTTGAGGTGGATTAACGGGGATAGAAAATATCAAGGTTTTGGATGGGGGATGGTGGTGAACAGCTGTTTTAAAGACCTAGAGGGAGAAGTGGGATTGAAGAGAGTGAGGGAGTTTGTTCCAGCGGCGGGGAAAAAGAGGAATGAAAGAGTGAAGGTGAGCAGAGAGTCTTGATTTTGGCAGTTTTACCAGAAGAGGATTACTGGCAGACCTTGTGTGTTCTGAAGAAATATTTGGAGGCCAGAGCACAGACAGAGCAGGGGGTGCAAGGCCAGAGAGGAGTAGGTAGAAGACAGAAAGTCCACCAAGCTGCCTGCGGTGAGAGAGTGAAAGGCCCTCAGAATCAGCTTCATCACGGGAGATTCCAATGATTCTGAAAGCTTTGGTTTCAGCAGCGTGAAGCCGAGCTAGGTGTGAGCCAGGAGCACCAGCCCAGAGGGGAGAGCAGTACTCCATTGAGCTGCGGATGAAAGCCTTGTATGTGGTGAGGAGCTCAGGTGTGCCAAGGAAGGACTTCGCACGACGGAGGATGCCCAGTCGGCGACTGGCTTTGGAGGCCAGCTTGGAAATGTGGTTTTCCCAGGAAAGATCATGGCAGATTGTGAGACCCAAAAGCTTAATGACAGAACTTCTTGGAGAGGATTGTTGAGAAAGTAGATGGGAGGGTTGTCCAGTCGGTCTTTTCGGAGAAACAAAGTGAGAGTGTGAGATTTGTCAGGATTGAAAGACATGTTCCACTTGTTTGACCAGTTAGTGATTTTATCCAGGTCTGCAGAGAGTGAAGAGGCTGCAGACTGCCGATCTGAGGGATGAGATATGGAGCAGCAGAGGGTGGAGTCTTATGAATTTTAAAGGGAATAAATCCGAAGAATCGCGACGGAAGAAAAATAACAATAATCTTAAAATCAATAGGGTGCCACAGCCTGAAAGGTATGTGGTACCTTAAATACTGTATAATTCCATGCATAACTAGAACGGCACTCAGTAGAGAGCACACCTCCACCTGGTTGGCCATAGCACTCAATGGTGAAGAATCACTTTAAAAATTCTACTAGCCGGATCCGGATCTTCGCCAAAATTGAATCGATTTTTCCTTGTCACACACACAACCTGTCCAACAAGTTTCGTGCAAACCCATCCATAACGTTTTGAGATATCCTGCTATGTATCGTTTTTGGCCCGATCCCCCAATGGTGAAGAATCACTTTTAAAATTAAATAATTCTCATATCCGAATACATATTCAGATATTCATCAAAATCGAATCGATTAGTCCTCGTCACATACACAACCTGTTCACAAAGTTTCGTCCAAATCTGTCCACAACTTTTTGAGATATCTTGCTATGTATCGTTTTTGGCCCTGTCTCCCCATGGTGAAGAATCACTTTAAAAATTAAATAATTCTCATATTCGCATTCATATTCAGATATTCACCAAAATCGAATCGATTAGTCCTCGTCACATACACAACCCGTCCACAAAGTTTCGTCCAAATCTGTCCACAACTTTTTGAGATATCTTGCTATGTATCGTTTTTGGCCCTGTCTCCCCATGGTGAAGAATCACTTTAAAAATTAAATAATTCTCATATTCGCATTCATATTCAGATATTCACCAAAATCGAATCGATTTGTCCTCGTCACATACACAACCCGTCCACAAAGTTTCGTCCAAATCTGTCCACAACTTTTTGAGAAAGCTTGCTATGTATCGTTTTTGGCCCTGTCTCCCCATGGTGAAGAATCACTTTAAAAATTAAATAATTCTCATATTCGCATTCATATTCAGATATTCACCAAAATCTAATCGATTAGTCCTCGTCACATACACAACCCGTCCACAAAGTTTCGTCCAGATCTGTCCACAACTGTTTGAGATATCTTGCTATGTATCGTTTTTGGCCCTGTCTCCCCATGGTGAAGAATCACTTTAAAAATTAAATAATTCTCATATTCGAATTCATATTCAGATATTCACCAAAATCTAATCGATTAGTCCTCGTCACATACACAACCCGTCCACAAAGTTTCGTCCAGATCTGTGCACAACTTTTTAAGATATTGTGTTCACAAGCGGAAAAACAAACGGACAGACAGACAGGGGTGAAAACATAACCTCCAGGCCGACAGGTAATCAAACCCCGGGATTGAGACCTCCCCTATCGTGCTTCTTCTTCTTCTTTTCCATGCAGCACAGGACTGCAGGAAGCATCATTGGCTGAAAGCGCGGCTGCGCCTCATTTCGCCGACTTCGGAGGGATGAGAGGCCGAGTCACCCTCACCTGGTGTTAATTCAATGGCCGACGGGGATTCGAACTCAGGACCCTTGGATCCCGGGGAAAAGGTTTTGACTTCCGTTGAACATTAATTTACAAATTACACACAGACTGACTGAACGAGATAAATCATGAAGTAATGTGAAA